>NC_142691.1:8795378-9098409 GCF_056320005.1 Nelumbo lutea | reverse complement strand
CAATCAAACCGAAATCCAAATTTCAGTTCGGTTATTCAGTTTCAACCGAACTATGCTCACCCCTACAGATAATTGCATTTACCCGGATAAATAACTTACCGAAAAGTGAAGGGGGCCTGCATATTTCATGATGTGTGGTATAAAATTGTTTTGGTATGGTGTTTTCAACATGGTTTTGAAAATTGGACTAGATTAGACGGTCAAACCAGTTGATCCGAGAATCTATCGGGCAATCAATTTTGTTTTGCTTTATTGTTCTGGGACAAATTAATGACTCGTTAACTTGAGTGATCGAACCGTTAACCTGAATAATAATTTTTGGCTGTTTTTTATTTTTTAAATTAGAACGAGTTGTTTATTCAAACTAAGCGATCAATTATTTGACCCAGAAACCTATAATTAAAACTATTTTGTATCCTTAGTTGAAAAATATTGGGAGATTGACTAATCAGTCCAGCTGAATTTTGTAACCCCACCGTATAGGCGATGAATCCTGACCATATTTTGTTCGCAGGTGATACAGATCTTATAATTGTACAAAGTCAATCCGGATGTACTGTGCTATATTTGAGGAATGTGTAGAAGTGAAGAGTTTTAGATAATAGCTCGGGTAATCTGAAACCCGTATTAGGAGATTGTACATCCGACACCGACCATCTTGTACATCAAGTGGGACTCTATAGGGCTACAAATTCAACCACAGGTTTGACCAACCCGTACGTTGAATCAGGCTTACAGTACAAACGGAACTTGACAGCATTGTTAGATTCATGAATTTGCTTCCATCATTTTTTTCTATTTGGTATTTCTCTTCTAAAAATCGAGTTATTTATCTTTGAGAATGTTTATTTGAAAAATAAGTGATTAAAAAGAAGTGCTTATTTTCATAAGTATTTATGAATCTTTGGTGAAAAATCATATATTGGTATTCTTAAAATGATGTGGTGGATGAACATAGGTCAAAAATGAACTAAATAATTGAGTAAGTACTTAAAAATAAGCCCAAAACTTGGGCTAATTAAATAAGTGTTTTTTAATAAAAAGCACTTATTTTTATTTGAATATATATTGGTGTGGTCCCAATTAAGTATTCCCAAATTTAGCCTTAGTTCAATTGCCATTTTAATATATATATATTTGTATTACATTCATTTTGATAAATAAGAAAAGTTATTGACAAACATTTTTTAAATTTATTTTTAACAACTAAACACCATTAGACAATGAAAAAATGCCTTAGCATCATGAGAAACATCAAAAATCAGTTTTTGATATTTTAAATTTCATACAACTTGAGTAAAACATTTCCCTAATAAATGGTTTAACCAAACAATATTTTAAATTTCATTAGGGAAATGCTTATGCGACACTGAATTAATGTCATTTTTCTAATAATCAGCAATAAAATCAAATATCATACCTTTTCAATTTTAAAGAATTATAAAATTAAAGATTTTGAAAAGGAATTCAATGTAGAATACATAGACATCAAGTGTAAGAAAAAACTAGAATTCTTACTACCAAGCAAATGTGGATTTCCAATTCTATGGAATTACATAGTTCTTTTATTATTTTTTTGATAGGAAAATACAGAGTTTTGACTTAATTGATAAGGCTACAAATGCATAAAATTGGATTTAGAGTAAATTAATTCAATGAGCTGATGACCCAATAGTTGAGACTTGAGATGGGTATTGATGACCCCATACCCGTTGGCATTGACAGCAGAATTTGATTCCCAAGTCTCCTCTACAACCAACCAAAGATCCCACCAACTGAGCCAACACCAATCATAAATAGTTTTAGACATCATCCTCCTTCACTTTCAATATTATAGGCCACCTTGGGCTGTGACCATATTTTTTGGGGTCCATTGGATTTTGATCTAATTCAGGGCAACTCTTCATGGGTCGTTTCCTTCTAAAATGGATACAAATTGAGCACAATTTCTCTACCGGTAATAAAATGTTCCCAAGGCCCCTTCATATTTCATTGCATTTGAAATTGTACAATTTTGTGTCACATAGTGATGAGGGTAATTTGGCCCGACTTATTCATGCACGGATACGTGGAAGCAACTCGTTGATTGGATGGTGATTCGGCATTTTCTACCACCCCAGCAAGTCAGCTCATCTTTGGTACCTTGAGCATCTCAACCAGAACCGAGGTCCGAGCAGTTCGTAATAGCCCAACCTACCGAAGTGACACTTAACCAACTGTCTCCTACCTCTTTGGGATCACGTCGTACGTCTGCAGGTCTTATCCGTATTCTGCCCAGATCGGACGGATTTGATAAGCCTTATCGGCTAGTACAAAATCCACTTCCTGGTGCGGAACTGACTCCTAACACGAGTCGAAGATCTCGAAGGTGTTTTGTAAGACCTACAAAAATTCACCTATATAAGGGCATCAACCCCAATGACATATGATACATGATTTATTACTCACTAACCTACTTGCTATTAAGTTTTCAATTCACAAATACTAAATTAAGCATCGAAACACCTACATCGGATAAACCACCCAGGGCTCTCTAAACATTATCCTCTTGCAATTCGACCAATTAATTAAGCAATTGACGTCCAAACTACCTTTCAACTAAAAGCATCCAGATCACACTCATCACATAGCATTAACACGTTTTCCTTCTAATTTAATATTCGTACCCTATTTCTTCAAAAAATGAATTGTCACGATACCAACTTCATGGCTGCTACGCTTTAAAGTGGAGTCACATGGGGTGGTGATATATCTTAAAATAAGGGAAATTCCAGATACATGAAAGACGATTCCATGCATGTATCCGTAATGTGGGCCACCTATTAATTAATTAATTACACATATGGACAATTGAAATAATTCACTCTTTTATCACTCATCAACCACTACCACTTCAGCTCTACCTCATAAACTACTTTTACTAGTAATGCAAAAGGGTTTCCACTTTCTAGCTTTATATAATTAGGGCGTTAATCATGTGATTATTGACAAGATAATCCCATTTTAACCGCATAAGATTATATATTAGATTGACTATTTATTGAAAGTTTGTTCGAATTTGTCACGTAAGTCCACTATAAGTCAAATCAATCAACTAATTATTTATTCCCATGCATTATGCTTTCTTTTTTAAGTAATTAAAGTGCACAAGAAAGATTAAAAATCATTACCTTTCATTAATTATTATCATCTTTAATTACATTATCTACAATTCCAAACTAATAAAAGATGCTATTTTGTTGTGTGCCGTGGCACATGTTTAACTCCAATCTACTTAGGCTAGCGGCTGGCAAGCCAATTTGAAAATATAGAGTTGCTAAATAAAGGAGCCATGTATGGACAAGAGATTAGTCACAAACATGTGGAACCAAGAGATGGGGATTCACAAATAAATAGTAGGTTTTCAGCACAATCACTTTGCTTAACAGAAATGGCAAAAAATGAATGTACCCCCCCCCCCCACCCACAAGCCACAACCCAAGAACCCTGTTAATTAGTTTCCTTCTAAGGTATGGTATGAGTTGGACCAAGGACAAAGAATTTACCATTTGACTGATGAAATAAGATGAGGAGTTCAATTGCAATCCATTCATTAATATTGGGTGTACGTTAAATTTAGATCTCAATCAATCACGTTAAATTTGGTTCGCTTTTCATATTTTACAAAATGTACTTTTATATTTAATATATATACTTATTATCGCATTCAACCAATTACATCTTTTATGCAAAACGCAATGAATGTACCATAAATTTTACTTGAAACTAAACAGTAAAAAGCAAAATAATTTCTTGTAAGAAGCTGGCTGAAAAAAAAAAAAAAAAAAAAAGATTTTAGCCTTAAGGGCATTTTCTTCGAAAGCTCCTCCTCCTCTCCGATGCCACTCTGACATGTCTCGTCTTTTATTGCATCAATTGTTTGATCCGATCTATCAACCACAGAATGGAAAATAATAACTTGATGGCGATGGTTGATGGGCCTCAAAATTTAGGCAGTGTTATCGGAGACCTTTAGTGTTATGAGCCTCTGAATTGTTTTTTTTTTTTTTTTGTCCATTGCTGGCATCAACCCCCATATGAATACAAAAATATTATTATTAGTATTATTAGTATCATTAGTAGTACGAATAGTAGTAAGAGTGATGTTGAATTCAAAGATGAAATTATAAAAGGGTTTAATTATTCATCAGACTGAGTACATACTTATAGTATCAAGTATCGATCATTTATTAAAAATCGAATTTAAGAGAAAAAAAAACAAAAAGGATTTCTAAACAGTCTTGGCTAATATGTGGCCTTTATATTGCCAGCTGCCGAGGTATCATATGATATTTAAATAATCAAGGGATAGACCTAAAATAAATTGGAACAAGCATCATAAATCAATTTCAGAAGTCGCCATTCTATTGTTTATGTTTTACGGTCCAACCTCATCCATTACTTAATGGCAGAGAATTGAAATTCCTGTCATCGGATTCCGACGTGAATTCCACGTCCATTTGGATTTTGTACAAATAAATCAAATCAATAATAGCGATTTTCTTCAAGGGTAGAAAGCAAAATTTATATATCGCTACTCGCTAGCCACATGCGCCTTTCCTGAAGTCAGGGAATCTCTGTTCCTGTACTACTCATTTCCCTTCAGCTCACGTAGCTGGTAGGTTGGGTTGGGCCTAAAGACCCATTATAGAGTATGGACTCTGCAGACGTAGTACCTAGTACCTACCATTTGACTGGACTGGACTGATCCCCTCCGGCAACTTTTGTCTATAGGGCTCCAGGCTGAATACCAGGATCAAAGAATGGAGACCCTCTTGATATCCCATTTATGAATTATGACACAGCATCTTCATCAGAGGCCAACCCATGATGAAAGCAATGGGTCAATTTTGTACCAGAAGGCATTAGACCTTTCTGTGCGGCTCACCTTCTATGATACATCCACATTCAGTTTTCAGGCCTTTAATTGTGGATCCCCAATTCTGTTGAGGGCTCGTGAGTAGGACCTAGTCACGGGGGCAATCCACGGGAAAACCTTCCTGTTTCCCCTTGTCTCTCCCCTTGCGTGAGATACCTATCTTGTTCTTCTTGGGCGGAGGTGATTTGTTCAAGAGATCATCAACTCTCCTACTTTCTTGAGACTGAATATTCGATGCCTTTATTCCTCACTAGGGTCTCCTTAAATAGGAGAATATTACAATAGTCTCACTCCTAATTGGACGTGGAGACATTCTCCTAATCTAACAAGAGTAAGTCACTCCTTATTCTGATCTAACAAGTAAGTCCTAATCTAATGTGGTAACAAGATAAGATAGGTAGGTAACAAGATAAGATAAGTGCTATCGTCGTAGGTGGGCTGGGGCCCACTGCTATTGCCGAAGTAGATGGGCTAAGTTGTGCCGAAGTAAATGGGCTAGGCTGGGCTTACTGTTGCCGCTGGCGACGCTGGGGAGTCTTCTTAGTAAATGCGTCCATAACATTACACCCCTCCTGGACTAAAAGCTTGTCCGCAAGCTTGAAGTTAGGAAAAGTCTCTCGGAGTTCGGCCAAGGGAACCCAAGTGGCTTCGGTTGAGGGTAGGTTGGCCCATTCGACCAAAACTTCGGGAGTGCCTCCAGTGATGCGGGAGCGGAGCAAAGCTATTGGTTCAGGGACAAGTTTGCCTTCCTGTAGGGGCGGTAGGGTGGGAACTTGGTCCGGAGGGATGCTTGTAAACGGTTTCAGCAGGGAGACGTGGAAAACATCGTGAAGCCGACTGTTTGCTGGTAACTCGAGCTGGTATGCAACCGAGCCAATCCGCCGTAAGACCTTGAAGGGCCCAAAAAATTTAGGGCCTAGTTTAGATGTGGCCTTGTGGCATAAGGAGTGTTGCCTATAGGGCTGCAGCTTCAACCAAACGTATTGCCCTGGTTCAAGTGTTAGCTCCCGATGGCGCTGGTCATAAGTGTGCTTCATGTGGAGCTGAGCTTTTTGTAGGTGAAGGTGGACGTCGGCGAGAAGGGCGTCGCGTTCCTGCAAGGAGTGGTCAATTGCCTCCAAACGGGTAGTGCCTGGTTCATAGGACAGTAAGCAAGGGGGGTCCCGGCCATAGACGACACAAAAAGGGGTCATGCCGAGAGAAGAATGGTAGGCAGTGTTATAGCAATACTTGGCCCAAGGCAGCCAGTCCACCCACCGTCGCGGTTGGTCACCCATGAAACATCGAAGATACATTTCTATTGTGCGGTTGACCACTTCCGTCTGACCGTCGGTCTGTGGATGATATGCAGAAGAGAAGGCCAAGGTGGTACCATGAAGGCGGAACAACTTCCTCCAAAATGCACTAGTGAAAACCGGGTCCCTGTCGCAGACAATGGATTCAGGCAACCCCTGTAACCTGACAATGTGTGTGAAGAAGGCGAGGACGACAGAGGCAGCACTTGGGCAATCCTTTGATGAAATCCATGGATATGTCGGCCCAGATATAAGTGGGGATCGAAAGGGGCTGAAGGAGGCATGTCGGGTGCAAGCTCTCCCATTTATGCTGCTGGCATGTGAAGCAGTTTTGGACAAAATCCCAAATAGAAGCTTTCATACCAGCCCAATGGAAATCAGACCGGACACGATGCAGTGTCTTCTAAACGCCCTCATGGGTGGAGTTGTGGATGTTCGAAATGATGGAAGAGATTAAGGGAAACCCAGATAGGAGGTAGACCCATCCCTTATATAGGACCAGGCCATCATGAAGGGATCAGTTGGGATTGGTAGTTCCAGACTGTATTTTCTATACAAGAGGGTCCATTCAGGTGACTGTGATAGGGCCTTCTTGATGTCGTCCAAGAGAGAGAGAGAGACATGGTTGGGATAGCCTGGACATTCCTTCCTCATCGCGTCTAGAAAGGGCATCGGCTGAGCGGTTTGAGGAGCCCGCCTTATATTCTACTCGGAAATCGAACCCAAGCAGCTTGCGAACCCAGTGTTGCTGAGGGGACGTGGTGAGCTGCTGTTCCAACAAGTACTTGAGACTGTAGTGATCGGTTTTGACAAAGAATGACCGTCCCCACAAATACGACCTCCAAAGTTGCACGGCCCAGGCTAGTCCGATTAGCTCGCGCTCATAGGCTGGTAGCTTCATATGCCGATCGGCCAGCTTGCAACTGAAGAAGGAGATCGGGTGTCCCTGCTGTTGTAAGACGGCCCCAATACCACTACCGGATGCATCACTTTCGACGGTAAACTCGAGGCCAAAGTTCGGTAATTGTAGAACTAGAGTGGAGGTCTGGGCGTCTCTTAATGTCACGAAGGCTGCCTCCGTTGTATCATCCCACCAGAAGGAATTCTTTTTGAGCAAATTAGTTAATGGGGCTGCAAGTAGTCCATAATTTCGTACAAATTTGCAGTAGTAGCCGATCAGCCCTAGGAACCCGCGCAAATCCTTGACGTTTTGGGGTCATGGCCACTCCTTGATAGCCTGAATCTTGGAGTTGTCTACTATGACCCCTTGTTCGTGGATGACATGGCCCAGGTACAGCACCTGCACCTCTCCGAAGGAGCACTTAGGTTGTTTGAGAAAGAGTCTGTGCAGTCGTAGGAGCTTGAATACGGTCCGCAGATGATGTACATGCTCCACCCATGATTTACTATATACGAGGATATCATCAAAGAAGACTAAGACAAACTTGCGCAGATGGGGCTAGAATACCTCGTTCATCAGTGACTGAAATGTGGGGATGGGGCGTTTGTGAGACCAAATGGCATGACTAGGAATTCAAAGTGGCCATGGTGGGTGCGAAAAGATATTTTTTCCACATCTTCGGGAGCCATTCGGACCTGGAAGTATCTAGACCGGAGGTCTAGTTTGGAGAAGTGTTGGGCCCCATGTAGTTCGTCCAATAGTTCATTGACCACGGGAATGGGGAATTTATCTTTGATCGTCCGACTGTTTAGATCTTTGTAGTCAACGCAAAACTGCCATGATCCATCCTGTTTTGCTACCAAAAGGATTGGTGATGAGAAGGGGGAATGGCTGGTTCGTATAATCTCTTGTTTCAGCATCTCGGAGCATTGTTGTTCGATCTCGTCCTTTTGTAGATGTGGGTAGCGATATGGCCTGACGACTACTGGTTCGGAGCCTGCTACCATAGGGATTTAGTGATCGCAAGCTCGGGGAGGGGGAAGGCCCTTTGGTTCTTGGAATACATCTGAAAACTCAGCAAGGAGTTTTTCCATGGCTGTTGTCTACATGGTTTCTGCTTGGAGTGTATGAGCCTATAGTATTTTTGCCTTTTCTTTACAACCTTGCCATGAGACTTGCTTTCCATTCAAATGGAACGTCATGGTTAGTGCACTGAAGTCCCATAGAATTGGGCCTAGGGTGATCAGCCATTTGATCCCGAGGACAAGATCGAACCCATCCAAGGATAGTACAAATAAGCCGACAAAGAAGAGTTCAGAGTCCACCTGTATCTAGACATTCTTGCAGATTCCGGGGCTGTGGATTCTTTCACCATTCGTGATGGCTATTTGGAGCTGTGGATGGGGTTCGATTGGTAGATTGAATTGCAGGGCGGCGTGCTCACTCACGAAGTTGTGCGTGCTCCCTGAATCTACGAGTATCCGTACTGGTTGGCCTATGATCTGGGCCTGCAACTGCATGGTCTGAGAGTTCTTAATGTCGATAATGGCATGGAGGGAGATTTCTGGCTCGAATGTAGCAGTTTCTTTGTCGTCCTCTCCTTGCTCATCTACTAGGAGGCAGAAGAGCCTCTTGCACCGATGCCCGGCTGAATAGAGGTCATCGCAATTAAAGCACTGGCCCTTCGCCCGTCATTCAACCATCTCTTCTCTAGACAGTCTCTTAATGGAAGGGGCCACTATGCTGCTCCCTACGCTTGTCACTGGTCTGGGGGTATTACTTGAGTGGGTCTTCTGTTCTCTATTGGCCGAAGGAAGGGGATTTGCTACGGTTGATCTCAGGGGAGCCCATGAGGTCGGTGGTCTCCCCGGGCTGATGGTCCCGCCGCTGAGTTGCAACTTGCGCTCAAACGCACGGGCTAGGTTCATGGCTATTACTAGATTTGGAGGGTTCTGCATCTCTATGTCCACCCTCAGAGGTTCTGATAATCCGGCTGTGAACATGTCTACCTGCTGGTCCAGACGCACGGATGATGCTCTGGCGAGGAGGGTTTGGAACTGGCGTTGGTACTCTACCACTGTTCCTGTTTGTTTGAGATTGATCAGCTCACCCAAGGGGTTACTTGTCAGCGGAGGTCCGAACCTAAGAAGGCAATATGACTTGAACTATTCCCAACCAAGCCCTGGTTCTTGTTGCTCCAATCAGTAGAACCAGAGATGGGCTTCTTCTGTTAAGTGGAAGGCAGCCAGGCTAACCTTGTCGCGATCTTCAGTCCGTTGGTTGCGAAAAAATTGTTCGCACCTGTGCAACCAACCCAGGGGATCTCCGTTGCCGTTGTAGGACGGGAACTCCAGTCTGCTATATTTTGGAACAATGGTGGCTCCCTGACCGGTGGTCTGCTGTTCATTGGATGATTCCAACGGGTCTGGTCGGCGATTGCTGGTGGTTGCTGCTCCGTCGGCGTTCCTTTCTCTATTAGAAAGGAACAACTTCATTAGGCGATGAAGCTCTCTGACTTCATCCTTGATCTCTCGGACCTCGGAATTGGTTTATGTGACGCAGTGTTCAAGCTCGTGGGCTCAAGATGGTAGCTGTTCTGGATCACCCATGACGCCTTGCTCTGATACTAGATTGTTGAGGGCTCGTGAGTAGAATCTAGTCACGGGGCGATCCACGGGAAAACCTTCCTGTTTCCCCTTATCTCTCCCCTTACGTGAGGTACCTATTTTGCTCTTCTTGGGCGGAGGTGATTTGTTCAAGAGATCACCAACTCTCCTACTTTCTTGAGACTGAATATTCGATGCCTTTATTCCTCACTAAGGTCTCCTTAAATAGGAGAAGATTACAATAGTCACACTCCTAGTTGGACGTGGATACCTTCTCCTAATCTAACAAGAGTAAGTCACTCCTTATTCTGATCTAACAAATAAGTCCTAATCTAATATGGTAACAAGATAAGATAGATAGGTAACAAGATAAGATAAATGTTGTCGACGTAGGTGGGTTGGGGCCCACTGCTGCGACGCTGGTGGGTCTTCTCAGTAAACGCATCCATAACAAATTCCCTATCCCCTTCTGAATAGAGAGGGCAAGAGGCAAGAAGCCAAGCTTACGGGGCCAGACTCATTTATGCATCTTGTCCTCCTGTGGCTCAAGATTCAGGTTTTTGTCCTTTTCGATCGACTGAACCAAACAGCATTCTTGTGCTCGGATAAGACTGGAGTCCATGAAGATGGTCTTCATATCTTCATATCCTTATGGGTGAAGCAGGAGTGTTTCTATGGTTTTTCACCTTCATAGTGGTTGGTTCCAACTGGAAATAAATTTCCAGCCTGGGCTGTTGACACCCAACTGAAGGGGACATTGCTAAGCTAAGCTAGGCTAGTAGTTATCAGGACCCATCGGGGTTTTTTACTTTTTTTTCATTTTTATTTTCTCAATAATTCGAATTTATTAAATATAAAAAGGGTAAATTACATGGGCGTCTCATACATAGGGGATGTGACACTTAGCTCCCTTGTACTACTTTTAATGACATTTAACTGCTGTTCATTCATATAATGTCCAATCCCTTGATGGTGTATTGATGGTGAGTGGGAAATTATCAAATTGCCTACATATATAACTTCAATGCTTGTAAAGAAAAGTTAGAAGTTGTTGTGATGTCTTAATTTGGCTATGAAAGAAATCATGTGAAAATTCTAGATCATCACTTAGATGGCTTGGATCTAATTCATTTATGAATACCACTTTGACAAACCAAATCATTACTTTGATTTGGGTAAGATTAATCCCACTTTGATGGGCTTTTATTTTGGGTCAATTCGGAACATTATTTTGATAGCCTAAATTGGTTATAATCTTGGTATCACACTAATGGTTGAGATTAATCCACTGATCTTAGGAGACTATTTTTGTGGCTTAATTTTTTAACATGATTTGATACATTATTTGAATGTGCTTAAGAAGTAGAAATTTTTCAATACATAACTTGAATGACTGAGACTAATCAATTAATCTTGGGAGGCCATTTTCATAGTATAGATCTTTGACTTGTTTTGTGCATCACCATGTATTAGAAAATTTGGTGCTTTACTTGAATGGCCAAGGTTAGTTGTAATCATGGTAGATGGCTTATATGCCCAAAATTAATTGTTTGATCTAAGAGAGAACTTTGATTTTCTAGATTTTTTTTTTTTTTTTTTTTTTGGGGGGGGGGGGGGGGGGGGGAGGGGGAGGGGTGTGAGATTTGGTGAATTTTGTATGACCTGGATTAGTTGAAAATTGGTACATCTGTGTATGGTTGAGATTATTGTATTGATCTTAAAGAGACCATTTTGATAGCTCAGGTATAGGTTTTTTTTTTTTTTTGGTGCAAAACCCACATGTCCTGAATTTATTTTTCTTTTTGTAAATTTGGGTAGTTTGGTAAATCATTGACTCTACCACTTTTATGGTCAGAAGATCATGACAAAAGTATGTATCTGCAATATCAAATGAGGGTATAAAGGGTAAAGAATAAAAGCAAGTCAAGGGCTTGTCTGACAATACACATAATATGAACTCATTTGTCCTAACATGCATGAGAGTACAAAGGGGCCAAGTATCACAAGAAATAGTACAAGGCAAGGGGTTAAGTGTCATACCCCAAAGGTACAGGGGAGGTACCTGTAAGTGTGAGTTACTCAGAATGGAAAGTTCAAAAAGTTCCCTTGATTTTGCAATGGGGATAGCTGAATTGGGTTGTTTATGTTTTGCCTGATTGCCACTCTCGAGTTTAATTCGGTTTGGCTGATCGTTTGGGAGTTGGGACGATCCCTCAAATAGCTTAGCTTCTTCTTCTTCCACTCATTGGAAAGCTCCTTTACTTTCATCATTCACTTTTCCACTTGTAGAAAAAGGAAAAGAGGAAAATGGAAGATTAAATTAACTATGACAGAATCGGGCTTCAGAATACTATCATAATTATTTGTCGCAAGTAGTAACCAATAAAGCTCCCCACTTTTGCCGAGAGAATTTTGAGCATCATATCTTATACCTAACACCTTAGCTCTCTAAGATAATGAACTACCCCAGACCAATTCGATTGTGATTGGTGGATGAATGCCACCCTCACAACCCCGCATTCTTTTCCAATGACGTAACACAATTCTGCCAAGCACTAACACCTTTTATTTCCCCGGTGATGATGCCTGTTGCATATAAAGTGCCACCAGTAAACTTACAACCACAAATCTCCTGTTTATTTTTACTCTGCATCAATTGTCAATTGACCTTCTAAAGGGCCATTTAGCATTTACTCTTGTACTTAATTCTTATATTCTCCATCCAACAGAAAACATCTTCCAGATGGTTAACCTGGGTGTTGAAGATTCTTCTCAAGATTTGTTCTCTCTCTCTCTGTCAGGTAAAATCCAGTAGGGGGTGGGGGGGATTGTTTATAAGTTCAATCCTATCAAAAGCTGAGCAAGAGCAAGCCACTACTTCATTAGATTAATAGATTTTCTTAAAAGTAGCTCGAATGATTGCAAGTGTAGGACAGAGTATAAAAACATAGACCCTCTCCTTGCTTATTAGCATTCCCTTAATTATCTCTTACTAAAGTGAAGGAAGGAAGGATGGAAAAAGGACATAATGAGGCCTTCTCTTTTACTTGTCACGAGCATTGCAAATTACAGAAGCCCAATAGAAACTCTTCAGTGATGAATTTAACTTCTTTTGACTGTCACAAGCATTGTAGGGCAAAGAATCCATGCTAGTATCTGGAGAACCCACCGAACGCGGTTTGCGAACGTAACATCGAGGTGGTTCTATCCAATTCATCAGATAATTATTTCAGATATATTCAGCTTGTTCTTTTGTACTGAAAACGACAAAAATGAATGCATAATTAAGCATAAATGGAAGGAGTTATATTTGACAAGAACTAGTTAACAACTCCACAACTCCATCCATACATAGTGAGATCAGAAGTTGCTGGATTGCCTGTACTCTATGTAACCATTGAATACATTGATGCAGTAGTCTTGTTTTCTTCTACTTTTCACAACATCAAAGCCTCAGAGAATGGTTTCAATGGTTGATAATATAGCTAGGTTTCCTTTTTCCAATTTCTATTATTCTTGCAAAATTAACGTACAAAATGGTTCTTAGTGTACCACTGCTACTCTTTAACTCTATAGAAATTAACTTACAAATTGCAACAGGCAATTTATTCAACCAATTACCAATCTATAGAACTAATTCTTCATTCTTCATTCATCATCTCGTATGGAGTGGGATGGGGGGATTAAATTTCCCATTGCTAAGGTCCTATCTAATAAAAATATAAGGGTCTAGTGTATTGAGGGAGCAACAGAAATATCTATGTAGGAATGAGTCCAAAAACATAGCCAACTTTTTGGTCTTAGAAGTCTTCATGGAAGGACCCGCTTATTGCCGCATGGTTTCCCATGACCGCTTATGCATATATCGTATATGAACCATAACTCAGAATTTATGTAAATTGAATCCTTATTTCAGCCATATCTGAACCCCTTTACATAAATTAATTAAACCTGCTCCTATAAAACTTCACTGCTTAAAATGCAATAACAAGGACCAATAATTAATTTATTACAGACTTTTTTGATAGATTCAATCATTTTAATTTTTCCATTGACATGAATGGAACCCAATGCCAATAATTATAGTCTGATTATACAGAGAGAGAGAGAGAGAGACGGGGACCTAAATAAAAGTGAAAACATCTTACCTTAATTTTATTGAGAGTAAAATTCAATAAGTTTTATTCTACATTTTCACGGTTTGATATGCCATTGTGTGTTAAACATCCATAAGAATGTTTTATGGATGAGAAATGCCATCAAATTAATTACCAATGTCTGTCCTTTTATATTCAAACTGATCGGGTCGGGTGATCCATCCCCGTACGAAAGCGATATACTTTGCTCGCTCGTACACTGGAGTCTGGACCACATCAGAGAAGAGACTGAGAGATGAGACTCCTTAAACACTATGGGTACGGGCCTATCGATTTGGATAGGATTCAGGAACGGCGTCCAGTCCACCTACCAAAGCTGAAAAAGTGAAAAGCAACTGTGTTGGGGCATGGAGATTCGAGACCCACCCACCACTGATACCACTTTCTTGGTTCTTTGAGTTTGAGAGTTGCACCGTTGCAGTTGCACGGTCGACCTTTCCGACCCGGGTCACTGTCCCTGTCTCCGTATCCAGCAAGCTGGCAGGTCCGTAGAAGGACTTTTAATAGCGATTGTCGGCATATCTGGATCTTGACACGTGTCTCCTATATATTAGTCATCGTCATCGGTCTTCAGCACGAAAAGCTTCGCGGGGCCCAACCCACTTACGAATCCTCGTGGATCCCACTTGCCATTTATTAGCCTCTTCAAGATTTGCGGCTGTCAAAAATGCGATTTAGAAAACACTAAAGAAAATAGAAAAGGAAAAGGAGGGTCAATTTAAAATTAAATCCCATGCGCCTATATAAAATATAATCAATGCTTAAAAATTAACACCAATTGGGGCAGTTTTTTGTCGGCCGGCCTGGTTGAGTCGTGGGCTTCGTTTCTTTTACGACATAGAACAACTTCAATCCGCTTCAGTCCAATGTGAATCTATTATAAATGGATTAGGTTCAATTCAATCCAATGAATGTTTTAAACCAATTTTGACCAATCCAATTTAATGTTTGGACCATCCAATCTGTTCAAATTCATTTTGATTTAAATAGATTTCAACCCAAATCCGGTCTATTGATGCATATATTCTTATCTTATATCAATGGATTAGATACTGGCTTAATCCAACCTAATCCAATATAAATTTGTTACAGACGGGCCAGGTCCAATCCAATCTAATAAATATTTTGGACCAGATTGATCCAATCCAATATGTCTTGTTAGTCCATCCAATCCGTCCAAATTGATTTTGGACTGAACAGGGTCCAATCCAAAACTGGTCCATTGACACCCTTAACACAGGCTCTTTCTCAACGTGACACGTTAGTCTATATCGTCATACCTTGTGCATGAAGTTCATACAAATTCTGTCACAACATTCACGTAGAAGATAGTGCGTATAGAAATTTCTTCAAGTAATAGTAGAAAATGACATAGTTAGGACAAAGAAGATTGGGAATATGTATGGATTGAATTGTGAACTACCATATAGGAAGTGAGAAGACCCTTTTCTCTTCATAATTTGAAAGCTACGACAAGGCTTAGACGATGATGATGAAAGTGACATAATAAGGCCCTAGAGGACATTATAGTCTTCCTCACTAATAATAGAAGAGAAATCTATACAAAATGGAGCCGTTGCTGATCTTTGGAATCTAATGAATGCATACTAATTCATTACAAAATGTGCATGAGGAAAGAAATAATAATAATAATAATAATTAAGTACAAAATGCATTTGTGCATTATTCAAATTTTATTCTCTCCAAACTAATGCTAAGTCACTCTTTTGTTTTTTTTGGCAAGTGTGAAGTAAGGGATGAGGCTTTCTATGAAAAGATTGTTCGTATTTTATTTCTTTCTATTTATATATAATAATAACTATTATATATATTCTTTTATTTGTAGGGTTAGTGCGGTTCATCAATGTTTTAATAGGCCAGAAAATACAAATGAATGAAAGAGAGTGTATATATAATATAGCTTACAAAGTAAGGAGAGTTTCTCTATTTATAAGATGAACAGGAACACTAAGTACCATCAGATCTAATTTAAATAATTAGTAAGAGAATCGAAGAAAAAGCAAAAAGATGATGAAGTGACCCAGCTGGGATTTGTACAAGTTATTATTATTATTATTTGTTTGCTTTTGCAGGTAGGACCAAACAGAATTGACTGGCCAAGAACATAAGAACCAACTTGTCTAATAAATAAAGTTGGGGAGACACTAATATATATTAAGAAAAGGCACGGCCAATACATTCAGGAAGTACATGAGTGATCAATTTTCGAAATATCGTTGTCAAATATTTGACCAAATGTCAGTATAGCAAAGCCATTTCTTGCTTATTTATGATGTTAAACAAGATGGGAGACTTGTCAATACTGTGTATGTTATGGAAAACATATAAAAATAATATATTACATTTAGAGAATAAAACGTTTTATTCTCCTCCATTACATAAGTTGTAGATCTATTAAATCCACCTTAATTTCCTACCTACTAAGGCTTCGATCTCTACTCTGGTGCCTGCAGGTTTTTCTTTTGTTTTTTGCTTGAATAATCAACAGACAGGAACCCTTGTTTACTTTAACTAATATATTTGTATCAAATCCTGAGGAGGGAATGAATCTCTTTAGAAATTAAACCCAAGTGCAATATTGATCTTTAGAGCCTATTTACCCGAATCAGGACCCTAAACCTAGTTAAATGGAGTTCTTTATCTGCTTCATAGAAATTTGTAGACCAAAAAAAGTAAAAACACACGGGATTTGTTCAGACCAAATAGATTACTGGGCTCCAATTTTTTTACTTAGTTTTGGCATGGGAGATCAGCTCTAGTAACAAGATCGCAATGTCTAGGAGAAAACATGGCAAAAGCTTTATGTCACCATCTGCTTTGGGGGATCTTGCTCCCCACAAACTTTTGAATTTTTTATGCGGTACTATAGTCCTAGACCAATAGCCTTTCTAGTATTATCTCCTGTACATCTATTAAAATGTATATATTTAGCAGATGAGTTTTATGTATTGAATTAACCGTCAATCAAAGAAGCGTAGCCAATCAGAGGAACTTTGTAGGATGATCTCACTTACTATCTGCGTTGCAGCCATAAAAGGGATTATGCTATAATTTTTGTTAGTGAGCAAATGTCAGTGTGATAGCTTACCTTTCGATGTGTTTCCAACACTAGAAATCTTAGGGAGTGTTTTTCCTCTTATTTTTGAAAACAAAAACAATTGCCGCCGAATGTATAATGTTCTTTTCTTTTTTTCTTTTGTTAATGTGGCAATCATTTTTATTTTCAAAAACAAAATCAAATACATTGGCGAACACCTATCAGTTTGGAAGGAGTATAAATACAAGTATGTAGAGTGCAAAATCTTACGTTTGTATGTATTTGTATTTGCACTCCTTTCAAACTGAGCCTAAACTTCAAATAAACTTTCTATTTCCACCCTTGTCCATGCATGCCAGCTCCATCATCGTTATCATCATCATCATATATTGCCTTCCTGACTGGAAATAACAATAATTAACTTTTCTAGTTTTACTTGGTTCATGTACAAAAGTGAGAAAATTATTAAGAAAGCAAATGATATCAGAGGCCGGAACTTGCCACATATGAAGAGCATAAGTAGATCATCAAGGTTTACACTCAGTATCTGCCCTGTGGTTAGGGAGTAAGGGAGATCAAAACCAGCCCGGCCTACCCAGCCCAGGAAACTATGGGCTTGGGCCCATTTTTTCCACTCAATATCGTCCTGGCCCAAACCACATGGATTTTCTGAGTCTGAATTGACTGCACTTCATGGCTGCCTGCCTTAGGGGCTGCTTAACCAATAATATTGACGCCCCACGTCATCGATCAGGTTCAGCTACTCCAGTTCAGATATTTTATGTACAACATGTCTTTTATGTATATTTGATAACATGTATCTTTTATATTAACCATATCCACCTAGTGATCCTATACTTGTGTATTTTTCTGCTGCTGGTGACCAAGAGACAATTTGGACATGTGGTGATTGAGCTACGATGATAAAATCACTTTCGAGATGCCATCTATCATACCTTCACCGGAAAGTGGATTTTACGGCTCTTGCCAGATTTTTTTCGACTTTCTAGATTTCACCAAACAAAGCTTGTTGACTTTTTTTGGTTTCCTGGTTCATGCAACACCAAAAGCCACTGTATAAGCTCTCCCAAACAAGTACCAAGTAGTGTTCAGTTGATCATTAGGCACCCCTCCTCAACTCCTTTCCATAAGGCATGGATTCAAATCCATGGTAGGACGGTGAATGTCAATGAATTCGCATTTGTACCCTTTCACAATTAACCTACTATAACCTACTAATTGAGTCTAGCGCACACCCTGCCCGGTTTTCTTTATGTGAGTCAAAGCCACATAGGATTGGATAGGATCAGATCGGATTTGAATCAGGGTATATTTGAATCCAATTTAATATTATTAATATTAAATTTAGTCCAAAAATTCAATCGGATCTAATAAATATGGATCTGAATTTAAATCCGATGAGGAAGTCAGATTTTTGGATCTTTTCAACTATTTTCATCATATATATATATATATATATATATATATATGTGTGTGTGTGTGTGTGTGTCTATGTGTGTGTGTTTTATAAAAAATAAATAATAAAATAAATTTACAAACATGCAATACAAATAATATATTTATAAATAAATAAACTATATATGTGTGTGTGTGTGTGTTTGTGTGTGAGTGTGTTATTTATATAAATAAATAAATAACATGTATCTCGGATTGGATAGGGGGTGATCCGAATCTGATTCGATTTTTTATCAGATCATACTATTCGATTCGATCTGATCCAAAAATCTAAGGCAAGGCTATCTGAATACGAGAATATAGGGTCGAACTTTAGATCCAATCCATTTACACCCCTAAAGCCACGTACCAAAAATAAAAAAATAAAAAAAGATCCATACTTATAGCAATTTGACATATCAACTTTAAACATAAAACAATACAACAACAACAACAAACAAACAAACAAACAAACACAAATTGGGATGGACCAGGATGTCTAGTCTTGGGCTCTGCCCCTATCACCCTTAAACTCATAAATCAAAGCCCGGTTTATAATAACCCAATTGGGACTTCTATTTTTTATAGGCAAACCATAATAGGGACATAGGGCTGTAACAAATATAGGCCTCGCTCGCTTTTAGGTAAATTATTTATCCGGGTAAGCGTTTCCTAAGAAAGACTTATTTTGGTAAGTGCATTTACCCATGTTCTTTTATTTCTCATGTAAATAAGGCAATTATCATTTTAGCCATAAAAATCCATTATTAAGAGGGACATTTTTGTCCCATTCAAGTATTGGCAACTTTCCCCCTACGTAAAAGTTATTTAGTCGCCACCTAGGAGATAGGTACCAAAAAACAATGGAAATTAAAATCTCATTTGACCAATTTTCCCCCTATTAAAATTTAAAAAAAGAACACCCCTATAAAGTCAAATATTATAAAAGAGTTTTCATTTTTATTATTCCATTCCATTCCACATTATGCATTTTAACTAGTGATACGGATACTGTTTCTAATTTCTACAGTTGGCCGGGTAACATAGAAAAAAAGCAGTGTAATGTGAAAATATGTATACAATGCGCTAATGGTAAAAATTGGATTAAATTGGGCATCCAAAATCCAAACAGGCGAGGTGAAGCGAAGTTTGAGGGCCCCATGTGGGCACATACACAGTTAAGTTCTTCAATGATTTTCAAAATTAGTTCTGTGTTTAATATCATTGTGGGTTTTACTTGAAACATTTCAATACAAATTGGTGATATATATATAGAATATATATATATATATAAAAGTGGAACAGCCTCTCATCACCAGAGAATTAAAACAGGAAGATCCGAGGAAATAAATACAAAGAAAATTAAAGGCAAATTTTATTTGTGGGAAGTAGAAGCCATAATTCATGCAAAGCTGCCGACTTGTGTGGGTCCGTCCGGTGGGTGGGACACCTTCTCACTCATATCATAATCTTGACGTTGCATGTCGACTCTGACTCTTGTTATCTCCGGACTTAGGTGTTAGGACTTAGAAGTGCTCTCTCTCACTCGCAATTACATGCAGTCATGCAGCATGCTAGTCTCACATCTGCTGTTTCCCTTTTTAACGTGTCGTCTACCGTACCGAAGAGTTTTTTTTTCTTTTGTTTACAATTTTCCGACCTCTTTTTTCAACGACATTCGCACGTGACGTGCATGAAAAGACGTGCAGACCATGTTCTACTTCTACCCTGTCTTTTGTCGATATCATACGTACACGTAGATGATGACCTGTGATCGGACTCGGCGTAGGCGGTGTTTGACCCAACCCGCCAACCCTGCCAGAGACATCCTTTTATCTCTGCTTTTGAATTACAAGTCTGATTGGACTATAACCCACACCACGCAACTTTGTAGAAGATAGAAGATATCTCAGAATCATTTTTGGATTTGTTTGACTAGTCTCTGCCGGATTCACATCGGGATCAAATTTTGATTAGGGCAATAAATTGAGTGTGGAAAGGATAATAGAGGTTGAGGCCCAGAAGTGGGGTAGCTTCTAAGATTGTCTTTAGTGATTATGAATCCATATTTTTAATCTTACACATGAAACTTGAATATATGCTGGGTAAACTAAACGTAGATTTGATGGTTGAGAAATGGGGTGGTGGGCTGTTTGCTTCTCTTAGTTTAAAGTATTAATTGGTTAAATTAAGAAATTTGTCTGGACCATATCTATATAAAATAGGAGGATTAGGTGATACAATAATGGGGGAAATTTATGAGTTTGTAGGTATCTAGGCTCCTACACCTTTTTGGAGCCCTACCTCAGCTTTGTTTTATAGCCTCTTTTGTTTCAGTTAAACAGTACAACAAACCTAGCAAAGACAAAATTAAGTTGAACTCCTCCCTTGCAAGAAAAATGCTCTTGTTAAGGAGGTCAGTCAGTCCTTCATAATAAACATGTCAATTTTCAAATGGGTTTTGGGTTTGATTTATTCTTTACAGGTAATAGTCTATTAGTGATCTTACTAATAATAATACTTTAATGTTGGTTGTTTTCTCCTTTACTCTATTAGTGATCTTACTTTCAATTTAATTTATCGATAATCAAAATTCATTCTCTTTGGTGCAATCAATGCAGCTTACGATAATACAATCTCCAGCCACCTTTACATAAATGATTGAAAGCTAAATTTAGGATTAGTATGACATCATTTTGCTTGTATTTTGCATACTCAAACAATTTAGTGCAACCAAGGTACTAATAATCTTGTGCAAAGAGACGATATATATGTGACAACTACAACTGCATTAGAGAGATTTGAGTCCTAGTAAGTCTGCACACTGTTGTTGCATTGTATCGAACATATTCAGAGGAAACATGTCTGTGCTGGCTAATCGACAATCTGAGTTGATGCCTCCAAGACTCTACACTCTAGCACCATGGAAAATGAAACCAAGGCCGTATCTTTGAGCTCTGTCATAATAATCCTATAACCTTCAAGTTTCAAGAACATTGCGTCCATTCTTCATTCTTGGAATAGTATCAATATCAGTGCAACTGTAGAAACTGGAAACGGTATCAGTATGAATTAGGGATGCAAGTAGGGTTGCACTATATTTGGATTCAGGTCCATTCAAAATTTGACAAGTTTTTAACCCAGCCCGGCCCAAGTTGCATCCTCTGGTAGAGGTGTCAATTGGGATTGGATTTGGTCCAATATGATTCAGTTCAATATGAGTCCATTATAAATGGATCATGTCCAATTCAATGAATGTTTTGGATTAATTTGGACTAGTCCAATTCAATGTCTGGACCATCCAATCTGTTTAAATTCATTTTGATTTAGATTGGTTTCAACCCAAACTCAGTCCATTGACATATATATTCTCATCTTATATCAATGGATCAGATATTGGCTTAATCCAATTTAATCCAATATAAATTTGTTATAGATGGACTAAGTCCAATCTAACCTAATAAATATTTTGGACCGGATTTATTCAATTTAATGTCTTGCTGGTCTGTTCAATCCGTTCAAATTAATTTTAGACTAAATAGGGTCCAATTCAAAATCGATCCATTGGCACCCTTACCCCCTGGTACGAATGCATCAATATTATTGAGATCAAAGTTTAAACTCTGTTAGGTAACCGTAGGGAAAACACACACAAAAACACCCATGGCATACTTTAGGAACATTAATGGATGAATAGCATATTGTACTGATTATTATACCCGTTAAATATTTTATTACTTCAATCAAAAAAAAAATATTTCTCAACTATTTATCAACTGAAAGACAAAGCCACTTCCGCTGTTGTTAATAATTGGAAGGTTTTATCAACTGAAAGTAATTGAATTGAAAATTTTATTGCTTTGTATTTTAGTGAAGAAGTCATTAATGAAATTGTAATCGCCTTAATGGCTGGATCTGGACCGGAGTTGGGTTGCTACTTGACTTATACCCTCACCCTGATTATTTTATTATCTTTTTTTTATTCACAAAATTATTCAGTTCATCAACCTTGGAAGAAGTAAGCTGAATGCTTTATGGATGAGAATGTATCTGATTTTAGATAATTCAAATCCCATAAAGTGCCAAACTCCATTTTGTGGTAAATTTTGTAACATCATAACTAATTCTTATCCATAAAAGAGACGACATTTACAACCACAAAACAAATGGTGGGAAAACAAATTAAAACTGAACTGTAAATTATCCTCTTTAGACCTTTCAATATTATACTATCTTTCTATGTGATGTCTCTATATGAGAATCATCTTATTTTTCATAAAGATTGACAACATGAACTAATCAAAATATCAGACTAAATTCCATATTACAATTGTAATAGTAGATACCTTCATTTCAGAAAATGATCATATGGATTTGAATAAAATTCATCCATGTAATTTCATGGTCCTGCTCACACAGGTAAAATTGGCTCCCCATTGCATGGTTTACGCAAACGCCTTGTTTGGGCCCGTTTAAGGTACCCTTTTTTTTATGGGCTTCGACTCCTTTAAGGCAAGGCACCAACTCCTTTTGCACCTGACTTGGGCTTGTTCACTTGGGTTTTAATGTCTTATAGGACTACTGGCGGAGGCAGGACCCGTTCCTCTGCCTTTGAGGCTAAACCGTTTAAGGAAGCAAATGGGAGCACCACGCCATGTCGCCACTAAAAACAAATGCATGCAAGTTCGGATTAGTTATAAATTTTTAAATTTAATATTTTTTTTTTATAGAAACAAAAGGTTCTACACACAAAACGAGTACAAATAGAAACTAAATCACTACAAAGATTGAGACAAACGACACCACTAGACAAGAATGAGCCTTGTTCGCCAGTCAGGCCGCCGCTTGGGTTGCCTCCCGATACACATGCATTTAATATAAATTTGCACTTAGACTATCATTGGATTGGATCCAAATTAGATTTAGCCACATCTGAATTCAATGCAATTGCTGAAATTCCGTATCCAAATCCAATCCCAAATCCGAATTTTCGGACTTGGATCACATTCGGATTTAATCTGAATCCGTTTTATTGTTTTTAAAATACAGAAAAATTAAATTATTTAAAAAAATTATAACTATTTAATTTATACATATAAAATAAATTTATGTAAATGAGAAATATTTATATATACATAATTTATATTGCATATAGATACATATAATGATTTTTAATCAGACTTGAATCTTAATCACATCAGATGGGGTTAAATTTGCATCTGATCCAATTGTTAAATGGATGCAGATCATAACATCTGAATCCAAAATAATTGGGTTGGGTTTAAATGTCTGAATCCAAAATAATTGGATTTGGTGTCAGATAGGTTTTCGGACTTCCAGAGTGCATTGACAGCCCTTTTTGCACCGCAAAGAGAGCCTTAATTTGTAGTAGTGGCATTTAATAGTTCAAAGTAAATTTAAAACAACTTCTACATGGTGTATATATATAGGAGAAGGATGGTTATGCAAGGATTGGGGTGATTCGTCGTTATGGGCCTTATGGCTACTAGGGCTACAAGTTGGATTGGCCCGAGTTAACAGTTTATATTGTTTCGGGCTTGGGTTTCGGGTTGGGTCTATTGAAAATTTAACAAATTCTCAATCTTAACCTGAAAAAATTGCACCCTTAGGTGATGCAGACTCGATTTGCTAGTTTGAGGTAGAACCAAGTTTCACTTTACACTATAAAAACTGCTTTGAGGATGGAGATTATGTAAAAGCAGTGTTTTACACACTCAAATTGTTAGAACCATCACCCGGTTATGATTTTGGGTTTGGTTTGGCTAAACTTTAGGATTTGGTCAAAAACCATCCAATCCGATTGGTTGAACCGTTAATCCAATCAATTTGGTCATTGGGTCACGGTTTGTACATTCAATGTATATGCAAATTTTCAGAGTTGCGCTCAAATGCCCAATTGAGATGATTTTTTTGGGGGATAGATTTTTGAGATCTATGTGTTATAAGGTACTAAAGGCATCTTACCCTGTTATTTTCATCAAAAAAACCCTTTTTCTGGCCTCAAATTGCAATTTTAACAGTTTTTTTATAAATAAAAAATAAAAACTGAATTAAAAATATAAAAAATACATAAAACAATTATTCATTATTTATTGATAAAATCTCTCTCTCTCTCTCTCTCTCATTTTAGAATGAATGAATTTTGCCTTTTAGGCTTAAAAAAAGAAATCAAAGACATCAAAGTTATAGAATGCAGAAAAAATAGAATTCTTTTATATTAGCTATAAAAAAGGAATTGAGATTTGCTCCTCACAGAGCACACCTTACATCAAACTCACAGCCCTATTCTATCATGTATTGGGAACATCTCCCCATGAATAGCAATACAAAGTACAGGAAATGTTTCAGATGTGCGGCTGAGAGCAGATCCGAACTCATAAAAAAGGGGAATAAGAGCTTAGTACAGCAAGAGTGCCTTTGTGTTCTTAAATATTTTATGCGTATATACATTTTTCTTCGCTTGATTACTAAGAACTTTGTTTTAAATTTTCTAATTTTAACATAAAAAAATAGATTGAATCCATGAGGCCTTGGTTAGAGGGATCCTTAACACATATCACTGACCTTACAACACATTCCATACCATGAATAAAAACATACAAGTATGGGAGATGTTCCCAATGTGCTGCTAAGACATATTGTGAGGTTGGTTTGAAGAGCACTCTGTCAGCAGCAGATCCGGACTCTTTTAAATATGGTGCTGCACTACTCAAACAACCCCTACTATGGGGGATTCGGATGTATCACCAAATACCCAAAAAAAAGGCTGGGTTTTCATGGGCCAAATTCATGAAGCAGAATCATAAAGATATCATAATCTATACTTTCTGAATTTTCACTGGATGTTTTCTACCCCTTTTGTGTAAGCATACAGCGAGCACATATGTCCTTTACTCTCACTTCAGAAACTGCCCATTTATAATTGTTCAAAAACTGTCCACTTATAACTGCATAAGGAAAGGTCTACTACCTAGAATAGGGGGTGTGACCAAAGAAGTTGATATTGAAAGTCCTTGTTTACAGAAGAAGAAGATTCTATTAGATAGATTGTTGAGAGTTGCAGAGGAGGACAATGAGATGTTTTTGTTGAAGCTCAAAAACCAGATTGATAAGTATTAGAGACCCTTCTTCTTTTTTTCTTCATTTCCTTTCCCTTTTTTGCTGAACTGAATTTTTTCCCATGATTATATTTACCGAGTTACTTTCTCTGCATCTGGGTTATGCTTAGAATTGGACTTGATATTCCCAAAATTGAAGTTCAGTTTGAGTATTTAAATGTTGACGTAGAAACTTATGTGGGAAGAAGAGCTTTGCCAGCAATCTTCAATTTCTTTGTGGTGAGTTAACTGTATTAAATATTTTGATACTATGCATTTGTATAATTTAGTTTGGCCTGTAATGCCATGTGCAAAAGCATATACATGTTTACTAATGTGTTAAAAATTGAAAATACACATGTGAATTCAAAAGATAAATCACTTTTTCTTTTTTTTAAAAAGACTACCCAACCTGGGTCATGGTTTTTAAAAACGAATCGGTGACCGAACCAGTCAGGGGTCCGGTTATCGGTTCAAATGGTCCGACCGTTTGATCATAACGGCTGGCCCATTCTGATAAAAAATTAAAAATTTTAAAAAATTAGAAAACAGTCAAAACGGTTTGAACGATTAATCAGCCGGTTCAGCGATTTGCTACCCAAAATCAATGGTTTTGGAGGAAAATGAAACCAGTCACCCGGTTTTCCGGTCCGACCGTCCGGTCCAGTCCGGTTTTGAAAACAGTGACCTGGGTAGACTACGCTTCCAAAACGCTTGTCACGCTTCCAAAACGCTTGTCAGAAGTGGGACTTGAACCCACGCCCTCTCTCGAAGACCAGAACTTGAGTCTGGCGCCTTAGACCACTCGGCCATCCTGACAGGGAGACAGCTTTGATATATAATAAATAAACATTTATCTTAAAGAGGAAACATCTTGCCGTTCTGATTTCTTACTAAACAACGTAACTAAAAAACAAAATGGCATAATCCAGGATTTGCCTAACTGGACTCAGACTAGTTCATTCAGCGCCTTGTGGCAAACTTAGTCTGGCTTAATTATAGTATAGTCCAAATACATGGTCCATTTTTTTATATTATGGCATAGTCCATTTAACTCGGGTTAAACCCGAGTTGACCCGTTTAACTCGGGTTTTTTATATTATGGCATAGTCCATTTTTTTTGTAAAAAAACATTAAAGTATAATCCAAAAATATTTTATATTATAGTATAGTCCAAATACATGGCTTAATATCTGACGGGTATAACAAATTTATTAAAAGAAAAGAAATAACAATAAAATCATATAGACTCTTGTTATGATATATTACAATACATAAACGATTTGAGCCCACCAAATCTGTTAAGGCTCTTAATGTTAAATAAGCTCAAGATGAGGCCCGGGGCCCGTTTGATAACAGTTGAATGGTTGAATGTAAAATCTTATATTTTGTATTATTTTGTATGTATTTATATTGTACATATTTGTATTTGTACTCTTAAGCTCAGTCTGGAAGGAGTATAAACACAATAAATAGAATGCAAAAATCTTGTATTTTATATTATTTTGTATGTATTTGCACTGTATATATTTGTATTTGTATTTCATCCAAATTGACCCTAAGGCTGAATTTGGAAGGAGTACAAATGCAAATATATAAAGTGCAAAACCTTATATTTTGTATGTATTTAAACTGAGCCTAAAGAAGTCATGAGATCTTTAATGGCTGATACTGAAGTTGGGTTGATTGTGATACACTTGAAATTGTTGTCTAATTATTTTATCCACTAAAAGACAAAGCAATACATCAAGTCAATCGATTCAACTGTTGGTAAATGATCCTTATTGGCGATGTAATCGGATGGTATTCAGATCAGATTCAACAAAATCCAGATCTGATCCAATTATTGAATACTTACACCCGAATCCAATCAGATTTGAAGACCTCAGATTTAAAGTCTAATCTTAATGGACTTAGATCAGCTTCAGATTTAATCCAACTTCGCTTTAATCTTTTAAAATATAAAAAGATAAAAGTTAATTACTTTTCAACTTTTATATGTAAATAATTAATGTAAATATAACATACTAAATTTATTATATATAAATTCATATATAAAATATACATATATATTTTATAATTTTAAATATAATTATATAAAACTTATATTCGATTCAATTTATATATATAGAAAATTTGATTTGAATGTTAGTGTTTTTACTAAATTGTCGTAGGTTCAAGTTTCATATAGGTAAATTTCAATTATTTTGCAAATAAAAAATCAATTATTTATGTTCATGAAATACAACATTAAAATCATTTTTAGTTATTTTATCAATAATATATAATATTGTGATCACTTTTTGTTTAATTTATTATTCTATTAAATATCTGATTGCAATTTGAATTCGAACCGAATCTGATACAAATTTGATAGATAAGATCTAATTTAGATTCAAATATATACAAATTAAAACTGGATTTACTTAGATTGGGCCTTTTTTTAGTAAAAACAACAATTACATTAAAACAAATAGCCGACAATACAAAGAAAGATTAAGAGGGTTTAACTAGTCTTGCCTCTAAATCCAATAGCCATCGTCAAGCAATTCCAAATAGAACAGCTAGAATCAATGAGACCGTCCCAGGTAGGGGTGATTCGAGCCGAGTTGGCTCGAGTCAAGAGTTCATAAGCTCAAGCTCGGTTCGGGTTGGCTCGTTTTATATTATATAAAAAATTTAGAAAAATATTTTATAAAAATAAGGGGATCGGTTTTTGGCTAAACGGTTCAACCATCTGAATTGAATGGTTTAATCTATAACGTCATAAATAAATTAAAAATAAGGATAAGTTACAAAGACCCCTGTACTATAGGGTATGCGACAAAGACCCCTGTGTACTTTCTTTTGCCACAAAGACCCCCTTTACTATGAATGTGAGACAAAGACCCCCTTCTGTTAGTCTTCAATTCAAAAAGACTGTTGCAATATTTTTTAATCTCCATAGTATCTTTATAACTACTGAATGAAAAAATACTGTTCATTCTCCCCTACCTCACAATACACATAGCAGCGGCCATAAACCCCGTATCGGAATGGGATCTTGAGACTAGTAAACGTCGAGCACCTTACTGCTGAAACAGCTTGAACTTCAACCCAGCAAACAAAAGTTTGAACTAAATATCTAGAGAGAGAGAAAAAAAAAATCAGAGAGAAACAGAAGTTCGACCATCCTGCTTATCGACCTACGCAGGCGACTATACTTGTCAGTATGTCCGGTCCAGAATACAAGGCAGAAGTTAATTTAATTAAAAAAAGCAGAAAAGGTATGTGTTCTTCCGGCTCCCTGTAATGATAGTGTTCTTCCTGCCATCTCCCACAAACATTATATTCTTCTTTTTCTTCAACATATCCACGTTCTCCCTATAAACTCCTGCATTTATCCTTATTATATACCTCTTATTACTATTATTCGGCGCCGCAGCCACTGCCACCGACACCGTCTTATAATTCCCACTCCCATCAGAAGCCACCATAACATCCGGCGTCACCGTCGACGCCTGCAACAGCCTCCAGTCTCCTGCCGACAACCACCCCGGGAGACCATCTATATCTCCACTCTCCCCGAGTTTTCTCCCCATCTTAAGCCTTTCCTTGGCCATGTCAGTATCCGTCATGTTCTTGGTCATGGCCAAGGCGTTGCTACACATGTTCTTGACCCTTTAACAAAGCGTTCCTTACTTCCTTGTCAGCCTGGTCATGTGAGAAGCCATCAATGCAGGTCTCTTGATTGATCATGGCGGCACTGAGGAGTATCTTGAGGTCCTTTGCTGGGCTAAGGAGTTCTTGTTGGGATACTGTTTGAGGTTCTCGGCTGTCTCGTCATGGAGGGCTGTCTTTTCATGTTCGGTCAGTGACTGAGGCGCTTTTTTATGGTGAACTAGTTGTGCTCAACGGCTGTGATGGTAATGTTGTTAGGTTTGTCAGATGCACCGGGTGTTGGAAAATGGGATTATTATAACTTTGGAGTAGAAGTTTTGAGGCGTGTCTAAAGACATTGTCTTTATAACGTTATTTGCCCCCATTCAGTTTTATTTGTTGAGTTACAGGCAAATCTATTCTCAGAATACAACGGAGCCTTGGGTGAGAATCTTCAACTAACAAAGTTGAAAAATCTCCGAAGAAACCTTCGAAATTGTGTGTTTTTGGGATTTGATTCATGCTACTTAAATAATTTATGACGAGGTATAAAGAAAATGTAGGTGCAGGTTTAGAGAAGGCACCTTGAACAGTCACAATACTGTTTAAAAAGTAATTAACAATTAATGATTGTTAACTTTAAACTGTGCCTCTTGATCACACCCGATCGAATCGTAACATTAACGGTTAACATCATACCATTGCACCTCTAAAACGCCTCATTGCGCCAGATACGCGTGCGCACGTATTACACAGTATCAAACCCCATACTCTCACCTTTTGAGGCAATTATAGGTCTTGGGAGGCAATTATGATTGGTCAACAAAAATACATTTCAATGCTTTCTTTTTCTTTTTTGTTTTTCCTTAGTTTAGTTAATCTATCATGAAAGATAAAAAAAAGGTAAAGTAACCTTGTTTCGATTGTCCTCTAATTGGATGTCCTCTTCTTGCGCATCTAGAAAAGGTATAAATAAATCAATCAAATTCCGAGAGGCTTCGTGAAATGCTTCTTTAGGAGTTAAACTCTCATTCGTCCATATTTCGAGAAAAAATATCTCTTGTTTCTCATTCTGATTCCCCAAAGGCTTTTAACTATGCGAATTGAGCCAGTTCCAATTTTAATTTGCACGCTACTTGTTTCATGGCTTTAATTTGAGCTGCGGATCCTACTCTATAAACAAAAATACCCACATTAATAGCAGGTCGGATTCCAACATTGAATAGATCAGCAAATAAGAATATTTGTCCATCCGTGATGGAAATTACATTAGTAAGAATATAAGCCAAAACATCTCCTGATGTAGTAGGGAGTATAAATCGGTTCCTATTAAAATACTGAAAACAAAGCTTATAACTTTTCAATGTAAAACAAATTTAAAATAGGTTTTATAAGAGAAAAACTAATTTTTCAATCAAGTGTGTTGATGCAATTTTTCATATAATTGACCAATCAAATAATACATTAGATTCAATCTATTGTGAGATTAAAATCCAATACCGGGGATAGGTTGATAGGCTGACATAGGTTCTGCTCAATTACGTCTTTTTGGGCTAATAGGTTGTAGCTACACCGAGTACAGTGGCGAAGGCTGAGTAGCAAAGGTCCAGGTATAAGGTACTGCTACACGAAGATTTGAGGATGGCATGGGCTGAGGGTATTTTGCTGGACTTTTTTCGTGATGCGGCACCAAGGACGATGCCGATAACAGAGGCAACGAGGAGAAAGAGGAAGAGTTTCTTGTTCTTGTTTGAGATGGAAATACGGCTGTCGGAATCTGAAGTTCCGGGAAGTGATTCATTAATGCCGGCCATTTTGGGACTAGGAGAGGAGAGGAGTGAAAGACTGACCCAGTGAAGTGAAGATGCAAAGGTTGGCTCTATGGGTTCTTAGTAAATCTTAACAGCTGGGACTGGTCGTGTGCTTATCGTTAAGCCCTTTATCGGCGTCACCGGCGAGAAGGTCGGAGAAAGAAGAAGTCATGAATTGGTTCGAGAATGAGAAGGGTGTCGGATGAGAATTCTCAGATGTCTCTAAGCTCCCAGATGAAGAAGCCATGAGAGAGAGGATGAAATGTGAGATGGTAAGAGTAAAAGGAAGTGCAAAATAAAGACGTCCCCAAGGTCCGAAGCTGAGAAGCTAAGAGGAGCTTACGAAGGAATTTGAGGCAGATTGGGAAGATTAATAGTGTTTTTCTTCCAATTGTCAGAATAGTCATTTATAAAGATAATATGGAGATTAAAAAATATTATAAGGGAGTATTTCAACGAAAGGGGGTCTTTGTTAAAGTTATAGTACAAGAGGGGGTTGTCGCAAAAGAAAGTATAGGGGGTCTTTATGACAGACCCCGTAGTATAAGGGGTTTTGTAATTTACCTTAAAAATAAAAATATATTTATAAATAATAAAAAATAACTAAAATACAAAAAATAAATTATCTAAATAGAAAAATCTGTTTTGTATTTTTGAACGAACCGAGGAGTTGATGAAGAAGCTCTTCTCAAATGCCTACCCATGGATCTCCGCAGAGACATCAAGCGCCACCTCTGCTTGGACCTTGTTCGACGAGTCAGTATCAGTTGTATATGTCTTATATATGGTTTTATATTTTATGTCATTGAATTTTAATCTGTCTGGCTTGAAAAAAAAAAAAAAAAAAACAGGTGCCACTATTTGACCAGATGGACGAGTGGATGGTAGATGCGATATGTGAGAGGCAGAAGCCTACCCTGTGCATCGAAGGGACGTGCCTAAGGCGGGAGGGTGACCCAGTGAATGAGATGCTCTTCATCATCCGAGGCTCCCTAGAGTCTAATACTACCAGGGTTCTTCAATTCATGTCGCATTGGCCCCGGTGACTTCTGTGGCGAGGAACTGTTGACATGGGCGCTTGATCCACGCCCAAGTGTCATCCTTTGGTCATCCACACGCACCATCAAGGCCATTTCCGAAGTCGAGGCATTCGCACTCATTGCCGATGACTAAACTTTGTGGCATCGCAATTTCATAGGCTTCATAACAAGCAATTTAGACACAAGTTTCGGTTCTACTCGCACCAATTGTGCACATGGGTTGCATGCTTCATTCAAGCAGCATGGCGTCGGTTCAAAAGAAGGAAGGATGCGGCTGTGCTCAAGTCTCGGGAGAGCCCCAAGATCGCCTCACCTGCCCCAGCTTTTGAACGATCCATCCGGGTTGAATGGCCACCGGTGGACTGGCCCGACGATGGTGTGACGGTGGGCTCACCGCCGGTGGGTTTGGGCTTGGTCTCAGGTGATTGCCAGTGCTGTTGCAAGCCTGCAACTGTTATTGCCACTAGAAACCCCGCCGCCATTGCAAAATCACTTGCCATTGCAAAATCACCCGCCGTTGCAAAATCGTCGGCCGCCACTGCAAGTCGATCGCCGGACCTATTACTACTAGACGGCTGGACCTACTACAAAATCAACGTTGGCCGCCGTAGATGAAGATCACCGCTGTCGCCCATCTCCGTAACCGCTGCAGGTGGTCGGTTGGGTGTGAAGGCTGCCCGGGTCGAACGGTTTAATGGTTTGACTGCCCGGGTCAGTGGTTTTCTGACATCCAGTCCAATTTTGAAAGCGATGGAAAAAACTATTATTTTTAAGATATTTAGGTTTGATTATTGTCACCCATAAGCTCCCCTGGACAAAGTCTACAAGCTAAGTTAAACCGTTAAAGCAACAGGGATCTTAAAACCCCAACCCACCATCTTGTTTATCCCTACTAGCGCTCTTCCAACTGATCCAATGGGTTTTTCTCTTATTTTTCCCTTCATCCCACCAAAATTTCATTTGCAGATTTTGGAGTGCTTCACACATTGTATATGCATGGATGGCTAACACTACTGATTTTAATAACACCCCCTTGTTTGCTTGAGATAGAAGTTCTTGCCAGCTTTTAGTTCTTCTCTGAGCTCTTTCTATTAGATGATAGAATAGGGCTTTTCTTGTTTTCCCTATTTCATTTGGAAGTCCAAGGTAGATGGATGGATGTTCCACCCTCCTCATGCCTAATGAAGAAGCTATCATTTTTTGTTTAAGTTTCTATTAAAAGAAGACCTTAGATTTATCAAGATTTACCTTTTGACACTAAAGCTCTTTCATAGCATTTAATAGTTTCCAGCATGGTTTACCCCTCCCTTGGGTCTGCCCTCGTAAATTAGTGAATGTGAGATTTGCCATTTTTTTATTGACATCCATCTCCTGTTATGTTGGTTATTGCCTTCCCTAATATTTAGATGGACTAAACCACAAGGAGACCGCGTTGTGCACCCATGGGTACACTAGACAAATGCACCCTCGAATGAGAGGTGAATACGTCATCTCATCCAATTGCTCGGTTGGTTAAACCGGCCAGTTTTTACTCTCCTTCCTATTTTTGAGTTTGACTATCCTCCAGCGGACCCAAGCATCCATCGGCAACTCACTGCACACCGGCGTTGTGAACACATAAGCCACTGACAATGGGAAAAAATCCGTTGTCCCCCTGCTCTCCCTCCTCTCCATTATCTCGTCCATTCTTTTGAAAGACTCCGTCAGGTTTTCATCGGGAGCTGTTCCAATTCGGTACATTCTCTGTATTTATTGAAAATAACACAGAAGGAGAAGTTGGAGAGAGAGAGATAACGTTCGAGAAGAGCCTAAGCAATCAGATCGATGAGACGTTGCCTGAGTGGAGAGATACGTTTCTTTGGTACAACGAATTGAAGAAGCATTTGAAGATAATTGATCCGAAATGATTTCACCCCTCGACATCAATAATGCTAACGACATCTTCAGATCGATCAATAACAGATTAACCAGGTTTTTTTTTATATATTTTGAGGGAGGGGACCAAATTGCAGTAGAATACCACAAAATCACATCGTGGCAATACTGATTGCAGCAACAGTCGTGCTATGCCTTCCTATCCCACCATTGCTCTGTTCTTTTCCGCCAGTGCCCCTGCCACGATCTTCTCGTACCCACCACCGCCATCACCACCAGCCACCACATACGCCACCAGCACCGCCTGAACTGGCCCCAAGCTTGGATTATACGCCGCCGATTTCACATATGACCCTTTGTAGACCTTCTGTTCAGTGTCCATTAGAGCCACCCCATATGGGCATCCACTGTACGGTGTGTAGGATTTGTTCGCCGCTTCAAGTGCTGCATACTTCAATTTCTTGTTATAATTGATACAACTCTGCCATTGCTATAGCATTGATTGGTCTTAACGACACTGTCTTCGTGATCGTCATCGCCGAAGGTCAGGCCGTTGTGATGGGGCTCCAGAAGTAATGGCACATCCTTGTCCAGCAGATCGTTGGGATCGAATCTTTGGGGCAGGAAATGGGACCGAATCTCTGGGGCAACGTCTCCTATCAGACGGGATAATGGAGGGGACTGAGAGCGGGGGGACAGTGGATTTTTTTCCCGTTGCAGGTTGCTTATGCATTCACAGCATCGGTGTGCAGTGAGTCACCGGTGGATGCTTGGATTCGGTGAAGGAGTGTCAAAAATGGGAAGAGGAATAAAAATGACCGGTTCAACCAGCCGAACCACTGGTTACAGAGAAAATTTCCATTAACTCGCAATTAAGACAAATGAGATGACGTATTCACATGGGTGCAGAGAACGCGGACCAAACCACATGTACTTGATGACAAGCTCCCAGAAATATTTAAAATTTAGATCAAGAGACTAGACCACCAATTGTAGTCAAGTGTGAAATTCACATCACATCCACCGATGAACCAATATCCTTCATCCATATTCACCAAAAGAAAAACATTTTAAAGAAACTCAGTTAAAATCTGAAATAGATGACATGGTCCCATCGGTGTGCGTTGTTTTCCTCCATGTCCTTCGTTTTTCTGAGAAAGAATGGAGGAGAAAAACAAAAATCATGGCATTGTCTCTAGCTTCCAATAATGAGAAAGCAATGACAAATCTTACGTAAGAGATCGATCAACAAAGAGAACTCTGTTGCACCATTGAGAGTACTGAGTAGAGAGAGAGTCGTTGAGGGTAGACTAGAAAAAGATAGAAATAGAAAGAGCCTAGGGTGTTTTTACCAGTCATGTAATGTTTTTACCCGAAATTACCTTCATGCCCTTGCTTTCAAGTGTAACTAAAAGAGAACTCTGTTGCACCATTGAGAGTACTGAGTAGAGAGAGAGTCGTTGAGGGTAGACTAGAAAACGATAGAAATAGAAAGAGCCTAGGGTGTTTTTACCAGTCATGTAATGTTTTTACCCGAAATTACCTTCATGCCCTTGCTTTCAAGTGTAACTAAAAGAGGGAGGATGTAGCGAGAATCCATTCTCAAAAATTTTGAGATTTTCTCACTTTTGAGAAATGGCACTCGGATGAAATTTTCTATCCAAAAATGAATTGTTACATTGGAAATATCACTCCTAAACAGAATTCACATCCGAAGAATCAAGAGAATCTCCAAAATTGATCCTTCGGAGTAATGACAAATGGGACCTAATTCTCCCTACATTCTAGAGAAATGAATTGATTAACCCTAATCTAATATATACAAATTCCATAAAATGGAAAAACACAACCAAATTAAATCAAATAAAGGGTAAAATATAGAGAAGTACCATATACTTTGAAGTAGTGATACTTTGATTCCAATACTCTATTCCCACCATTAGCATACCATCAAACTTAAATTTTTATGAAACCACTTTGCCCTCTCTACAAAACCCAAGTTTTAAACTTTTCCTATCCTCTTTAGTTTTTCTTTCCATTTGTGTGTATTATAGGTTAGATAACTCATAACACCACTCTAAATACTTCCCCTGCAATGAATCACTCAAACATGGAGCAATAAAAAAAAGGACAAATTGACCCCATAAATGTTCAAAACCGATGGAATGCTAATGGCAGGACTAAAGCATTGGAATAAGGAGCATAAAAGTCATTACCCCAAAATACAGGATAGGTTTCTGCATTTGGAGAAGTGCAGAATTGAGAAATCCAGCTCTAACTCCTCGTATCCATCGTAACCTAATCTCTAGTGACTTGTGAGTGATGAATCATGAAATGAAGGATAGAAGAGTTGCGAGTGATGAACTCTGTTCTACTGTTCCAGCCAGTGGCCGGAGGTATATAGATCCATTATCCACCTTCACAAATATGGAATATTCCTCCTCTTCCAGGTAATGGGGCCATCCACCTTCATAAACTGTTTGTTGAGAACTATAGAAATAGATATGAATATGACCATTCGTCATCCCCTTTTTATACTGATTTCGGATTTCCTTCTAATAAAAAAAGAAGGGAGGAAAGGGGCCAACAGCTTATGCTGTTGGAGAGTTTTTGGGAATGCCACTTATTACGAGAGTAGGTAAATTAGTAATTGCCCCTTTGATCAAAAGCAAAAACATGTGGTGAACAGGTGAATCGTGTGCCCAGCCCAAAAACTCTCATATGCTACCGGCCCCTACACCCAAAATTATCCCAATTGTTCTCAATATTCTTTTAATAAAAAAGATAACCATAAGATTGGGAACCGAATCTGCTCTTCATACAGGGGCGCCTTACAGGCACATCCACTGTCCATTGGAAATATCTCTTGATCAAGGAAGATTTGGCCCGACCTCATAGATATGCAACACGTGGCAAAGGCAATAGTTCAGCACAAAAGCACACCTAAGACGCGAGTACCAAGGGGAGAAACCAACGGTCCAAACTCCCTTCGGCCCAAGCCAGACAGTAACCGAACTGGCCTGTCTTGAAGCAGTTCGGGACACATCTCACAGAACTGGCCTGCCTTGAAGTAGTTCGGGACACACCTCACCGAACTGGCCTGCCTTGAAGCAGTTCGGAACATACCTCGCCGAACTGGCCTACCTTAGCAATACAGGACATACCTCCGAACTTAAGACTTCACCTCGCTCACCACACCACATCGTCCTCAGGACGCCAAAACCGAACAAACCGTACTTTGCCTGGCACCGAGGAAGGTCGTACCCTAGGGCGGCGCACCTGACTGACTTGGGATCTGACGCTTGACGGCCGCACTCCAAACGGCCACCTGCCGCCGCCTCCTAACACCGCCATCTCCAGTTACAGAGACGGTTCTGACAAAAGGCAATGACGGTTCTGCCCCAGCAGAAAGGACGACACCCAAACTGACAGATGCAAGGGTAATCATACCCGACTTGACAAGGGCTTCAGAGCGAGTGCGCGAAGTGGTTATAAAAGGCCCCCTACCCCCAACAACAAGGTATGTGAACTTTGCGTCATCTGGTCTATACTTTGCCTTTGAGAGATTACTAACTTGAGCTTCAGAGTTATCTCACCGGGTTCCCCCCGGATTTCCCTCATTTTTCCCGTTTCAAGCTCCCCGTCGCTCCATCTCAGAGGCGAAATCGTTGACAGCTAAGACCGGCCGGATCGCGCTCCATCAATTGGCACCGTCTGTGGGAACGCTTCCAAAAGCCTCCCTCTAAATCTCTTACCTACCCTTCTTTCAAAAACTCCAACACCCATGGCCTCCTCCAATAGTGTCGGACGTGGAGCAGAAACAGCCACTACCGGAGAGCAACTCCATGTTCCAGCGGTGTGCATTGGGCAGTTCACCATCCCCCTTTCAGGGGATGGGATCCCTAGTTTGAATGTGCCATAGGCAGTGGCGCCTCTGAACACTCCTTCGTTGAACATCCCTCTTCCACTCCCCATTGAAACGAACTTCGTGGAACCAACTACTGTCCCACTGGCAACCTGCCAGAACCAGCTAGATGATCTAATGTAATACATGCGGGCAATGCAGGCCCAAATGCAGCAATTCCAGCAGCACCAACTCCAGCAACACCAGGTATTGCACCACCTCTCCCAACACCATTATCAGCAACAGTTCCCTCAGCTACCCTTAAACCAGCCATTGCTCCCCCCCCCCGGCACCCTGTTTCAAAGTCGGTCAAAGCCTCCCTTCAAGGTGGACGACCACACCAAGGAGAAGCATCCCGACCCCAGAACCTCCCTAATAGTCATGTCTCTTCCTTGGGCCGAAAGCAAAGAAAGATCACCCCCGCCTCACAGCTCGCGGGTGGGTCAAGAACCTCGCCCACAAAGTCACCTCGGTGCTCCAAGCCTAAGTTCCCACTCACGGAGAACCGGTTCAGCGACCTAGCAGCAAGCCAGCATTCCGGGTCCATCGAGCTCAGCAGCATGGAGGCGAGCAGCGCCAGCACCAGGCCCACTCAAAGAAGGCATCGGTAAAATCGCCAAACTGCTACCCATGTGCTACCCGAGCTCAGAGGCAAGGAAGAAATGAGCTCGGGCGAGGTAAAAACCGTCCCCATTCTCAGTTCCTTCCCCCCTTTCAGCAGAACTTCTGGCAGTCCCCTTTCCTAGAGATTTCAAACTCCCATCTCTAGACAAGTATGATTGGTCCTTTGACCCCAACGACCACGTCGACGGGTTCCAGTCGCAAATGCACCTCGCTAGGGCCAGCGAGTCATGCATGTGCGTGGCCTTCACCACCACCTTCAGAGGGGTGGTCCGCACCTGGTATCGGAACCTAACTTCCGGGTCAATAAGAAGCTGGGCCCAGTTCGTGCAGATCTTCACCACACACTTTGTTACCAGCAAGAGGTGCACCAGAACCGAGGAAAGTATCTTCGGGGTAATCCAAAGAGAGGGAGAACCCATCCGGAGCTACATCAAGTGGTTCAATGAAGCATGTTTGTAGATCCCTCGGTTAGACCCCACGGTACAGCTCGTCGTGGCCAAAAGAGGGGTGACGCACAAAATATTCAAATGGCACATGGTGGCCAGCCAACCAGCAACCGTAGCCAACTTCCTCAAGCTCGCGAACAAGTTTATGAGAACAGAGGAAGAAATCAACCAGAGAGCCGAAGGCGGGATTGAAAAAAGAAAAATTGAAGACGAGCCCTCCAACCTCGGCGACAGAAGAAGCCAGAACCGTGAGGCAAAGCCAAGCCAGCCGTCCCGAACTCCCTTAGCAGTTCGAACGGATTACACGCCGTTGAACACAAGGCGGACCGAGATCTTGATGACGATCAAGGACGCCCCCTACATAAAGTGGCCACCTCGCCTGAAGAGCAACCCAAACGAAAGGAACAAAAATCTATACTGTAGTTTTCATAAAGATCACGGTCATAGCACCGAGAAATGTAATAATCTCCGCGACGAAATAGAGGGACACATCCGTCGCGGGTACTTGAGAAATTTTGTACATTATGACAATAGTAATAAAGCAGGTCGGCAAGGGGAACACGAGAAGGATGCCCCTGAGTCGAGCAGCAGACCGGCCGAAGCCTTGCAGCGACCTCCCCCAGAAGAGAGGCCAGTCTGGGGAACCGTCCACGCGATAATGGGCGGTAAAGTGGTGGCAGGATGCACTTCGGCAGCAACACGGACGTCAGTTCGCGAAGCAACCCGAGAGTAGCAAAACCCTCCCAAGAGGCCAAAGACAGAAGAACCGATCTTTTTTACAGAAGACGATGCGCAAGGTGTTCACTACCCCCACGACGACGCGCTAGTCATAAAGCTAAGGATCAGCGACTTCGAAGTCCAGCGCGTACTGGTGGACTCAGGCAGTTCGGCAGACATCCTATTCAAATCGGCGTTCGACCAATTACAGTCGCAGAAAAGTGAGTTGAAACCCGCGCACACTCCTCTGGTGGGCTTCAACAGAGAGGAAGTTCGGCCCCTGGGGAAGATAACAGTACCTGTGGAAGTCGACACATGGCCATGCGCGGTAAGACTCAACCACAATTTGCTGGTGGTCGCGACCCCCTCCCCATACAACGCCACAATAGGGCAACCAATTACGCATATTCTGAGCGCAGTGGTCTCCACCTATTATCTGGAAATGAAGTTCCCAACGGACTTCGGTGTGGGGGTAGCGCGGGGTGACCAACTTGAGTCCCACAAATGCTATGTTGCCGCCCTAAAGGGAAAAACCAAGGCAGCCGATGACCTCGAACTGGAGCGGCCTACGGAGCAGGGCGAGGCACGAGCTTCGCCCACTGAGGAAACAGTCACAGTCCCGACCTCGGCTACAGATCCGACGCGAACACTACAGATCGGTGCTTCCGTCAAGGAGCCTTTGCGAACTGAACTGGTGAGTTTCTTACTCCAAAATTTAGATATTTTTGAATGGTCCGCAGTGGATATGCCCAGTATTGACCCTGACCTTATAACTCACAAGCTTAACACTGACCCTGTAGTCAGACCCATTAGACAGAAGAAATGCAACTTATCCCCGGAGCGCTGGAGGGCGGTCGACGAAGAATTCGAAAAACTCCTCGCAGTGGACTTCATAAGGGAAGTTCATTACCTGAGCTGGGTAGCCAACCCAGTGCTGGTGAAAAAAAAATAACGGCAAGTGGCGCATGTGCATCGACTACACCGACTTGAACCGAGCTTGCCCAAAAGACTGCTTCCCCCTGCCCCGAATTGACTGCCAAGTGGACGCGACCTCGGGACATGAGCTGCTAAGCTTCCTGGACACCTACTCAGGCTACAACCAAATCAAGATGGACTAGTCCGACGAAGAAAAAACCAGTTTCATTACCGAGTTCGGCCTGTACTGTTACAAGGTAATGCCCTTCAGGCTAAAGAATGCCGAGGCGACCTTCCAAAGACTTGTAAATAAGCTTTTTCAGCCCTTAATCGGCAAGAAAATAGAATGTTATGTAGACGACATGGTCGTCAAAACACAGTTCTCGCAAGAATTAATAAAAGACTTGGATTCTGTCTTCCAAATTCTGCGTTAGTATAAAATGAGACTAAACCCAAACAAGTGTGTCTTCGGTGTCACCTCGGGTAAGTTTCTAAGGTACATTGTCAACCGGCGCGGTATTGAGGCCAACCCGGACAAAATAAAGGCCATCCTTGATATGAGACCACCCCGGAAAGTAAAAGAAGTTCAAAGGCTAAACGGCCGCACAGCCGCTCTGAGCCGCTTCATGTCAAAATTGGCCGACCGCTGCCTGTCTTTCTTTAGGGCAATCAAAGGCAAAGAGTTCGAATGGACCCGAGATTTCCAACTCGCGTTCGACGAGCTAAAAACCTACCTTGCCACTGTACCAACCTTAGCCAGACCCGAGGAGGGCGAGGTCTTAGAACTGTACCTCTCGGCGAGTGATGAGGTGGTCAGTTCGGTACTAGTAAAGGAAGTAGATCGGGTCCAGCAGCCCATCTATTACGTTAGTAAAATTCTGCAGGGAGCAGAGACGAGGTACCCGCAGATAGAAAAAATAGCGTACGTACTGGTGATATCAGCTCAAAAACTCCGCTCGTACTTCCAAGCTCACACCGTCGTCATCTTAACCGACAAACCCCTAAGACAAGTCTTGTTGAAGCCCGAGGTCTCCGGTAGGCTGACGAAGTGGGCCATCGAATTCAGCAAGTACGATCTCCAGTACAAACCACGGACCGCAATTAAAGCCCAAGCTTTGGTAGATTTTATCGCCGAGTGCACTTTCAGCCGCGAAGCCCCTCAACAGGTTGAGCCCGAGGTCCCCAGTTCGGGCGAACCTGAAGCTCCCAAGCCAATAGAGTCTGAACCCCGTGAAGTAGCAGCCAGTGTGGTATCTCTCCTGGTCAGGCGAAACGCGAACTGGGATGAGGGGCCCTGGATTCATCACGTAGATGGTTCCTCGAACCAGCAAGGCAGCGTGGCTGGAATAGTCTTATGCGGCCCGGGCGGCACAAAATTGGAATATGCACTACGCTTTGAGTTCGCGGCATCTAACAACGAGGCAGAATACGAAGCACTGATAGCTGGGCTAAACCTAGCGCAAAAGGTAAGAGAAAAGCATTTGGTCATCTGCAGCGATTCCCAGCTCGTGGTCAACCAAGTTACGGGCGAGTACGAAGCACGCGAGCTCTCCATGATCGCATACTTGGCGAAAGTAAAAGAGGCCCTGCTCAACTTCCATTCACACTTCATCAGGCAAATCCTGAGGTCAAAAAACACTGAGGCCGACGCTCTGTCCCAGTTAGCCAGCACAAGCCACAACAACATGAGAACCGTGTACATAGAGGACTTACCACGTCCTAGTATTCTCGGTGGGGCAGAGGAGGTCGCTCCCGTCCTCGAAGCTGAGCTGAGCTGAATCGACCCACACGCGAGCTTCTTGCTAGATGGAACCCTCCCTGCAGAACGCAACGCGACCAAGAGGGTGCAGCGCCAGGCAGCCAAATACGTCATAATTGACGAACGGTTGTACCGATGGTCCTACACGCTCCCCTACTTGCGTTGCCTGCGATCTGCTGAATTCGAGTTCATACTCCGCGGCATTCATGAAGGTCTGTGCGATGGACACCTGGGGGGCAGAGCACTCGCCCAAAAAGCACTTCGATAAGGATACTACTGGCCAATGATGAAGGCAGAAGCAGTCGAGCTCGTTAGAAAATGCGACAAGTGTCAAAAGCATGCCAATATCCACCATTAGCCTGCTTCCGACCTCAAATACCTCGCCAGCCCGTGGACCTTTGCACAATGGGGCATCGACCTCTTGGGGCCATTCCCGCCAGCAACAGGTGGGAGAAAATTCCTAGTTGTGGCAGTAGATTACTTCACGAAGTGGATAGAAGCTGAACCTCTGGCAACAGTTACGGCCTGAAACATACAGAACTTCTTTTGGAAGAACATAGTATGTCACTTCGGGTTACCTCGGGTATTAATCTCTGACAACGGCAAGTAGTTCGAGGATATCAAATTCCAAGAGTGGTGTCAGAACATGGGGATTCGACAGAACTTCACTCAGTCGCGCACCCATAGGCAAACGGCCAGACAGAAGTAATGAATAGAGCCATCCTGCGCGGACTAAAAGCACGTCTAGTTCGAGCTAAGGGATTGTGGGCGGAAGCGCTACCAAGTGTTTTATGGGATCACCGAACTACAGAAAAAACTGCCACGGGAGAAACCCCCTTCAACCTCACCTACGACACTGAAGCAGTGATCCCGGCGGAAATCAAAGTACCAACATTGCGACTAGAAACATATGACGATCGGACAAACGGAGATGAGTTACGTACCAACCTTGACCTACTAGACGAGGTAAGGGACCTCGCGCACATCCGGGCAACGACCTACCAACAGCAGGTAGCTCGCTACTACAATGCCAGAGTAAAGCAGCGAAGCTTCCGGGTCGGCGACCTGGTCCTTCGTAAGATTATGGTGCCCGAACCCAGCGTGGGCAAACTTGGACCAAACTGGGAAGGGCCCTATAAAGTAAAGAGAGCGCTCGGGGGGGCATACGAGCTCAAAACCTTAGAAGGCAAACAAGTACCCCGAGCGTGGAACATTGTTAATTTAAGGCGATACTACCTATAAACCGCCAAGCGAAGTGGACGAAATCGCTACAAGGGCTTAAGGGCCATGATGCAGAGCCAACAAGAGGAACCTCGGCATAAGCAAGCAAAGAAAAGTCGGGCATATTATCAGCTCGGCAAAAAATCAGTTCGCTACAAGAGCCTTAGGGCCAAAACAAGTCGCGTGAGTACAATAAACCGGACAAGAAACAGATTGGCATATTATCAGTTCGACAAAAAATCAGTTCAGGAAAAAGAACACTTTAACCGAAAAAATTGTCTATTCCGTTAAAAGAAAAAGGAGAGTACATTGGCCATCAGAAGGCACTTCCAAAAAAAATTTTACATGCCCAGAGCTACTTCTTCCCCATCAGAAGGCACTTCAACAACACCCGAAGGCCCTGCCTCTCCTTCTGAATCCGGCTCGCCTTCGGCAGCATTGGTCGTCTCCTGAGTTATACGCGAAGTGGATATGGCACTAACGTCGAGGTCGGGGTACGTGTTCTGGATCATCCACTGGCTCAGCTTGAATCCCCTTCTTTAAGAATCCACCATCAGGTCGTCAAAACGCGGAGAGGCAATATAGTCTTCAACGGCCTTCTTCTTGGCATCTTCAATACCTTGGGAAAAAATCTGTGTTTTCTCCATGATGTCCTCCTCAAGTCCGCCATGTGCTTGACGACTACCCCCATGGCCTCGGCATCCCGCTGAGACATCGCCTGCCAGGCCATGGCGACATGAGCAGCCTCTTCGGCAGCATAAGCGGCCGCCTCAGCAACTTGGGTATTCACCTCGACGGCACGGAAAGCCTCTTCAACGGCATGAGCGGCCGCCTCAGCAGCTCGCGCCTGTCACGAGCTCCTCTCCACCTGGGCTGCTAAGGCGTGAATAGAAGAATTCACCTACCAAAAGAAAAAAGTGAGCGACAACAGCAAGAAGGATAGAAAATGAAGGCAGACGAAATCTGACTTACCACCATAGCATGTGTTACAGCACGATAGGCAACCTGATTCAAAGGAAGATCGGTCCACGCCGCGATCTCCTCGGGGAAAGTAGCCTCCCTACTCTTCTGAAGAGCTAGTTCGGCGTCAACACGCTCCTGAACTCCCCTTGAGTTCCCAAACCCAAGGGCCCAGCCTGCGTATGAGTGGACCCAGAGTGAGCAGGAGCACTGGAGTAGGCAGGAGCACCCGTGTGAGTGGTCTCAGCGTAAGGCGCCCTGACCGCTTCATGCATCGGTGGAGTCACCTCGGGCTCCTTGGGCAGATCCTCCGGCGTGTGGCCTGGAACTTGAGGCTCCTCATCCGGGGGCAGCTCGATATGAGTTCGCTTGGCGACCCACTTCCTCCTCTTCATGCCTAGGAACAGGCGCCCCCACGAGTCCTCTCTGCGTCCATCACACCTACAGAAAAGAGTTCGACATCAGAAAAAATGAATGAGCAAAGCAAACAAGAAACCTCAGAGCTAGAAACCTACCCGAACTCAGGCCGGCTACAATAAGCTTGGCCTCCGTTAAGTACTGATGGCACTTTAAACCTTGCCGTGCCCATTGCCGGAGGCCCTTCACCGTCTCTTTGTCGAGACTGACACCAGAATCAGGAGCGGCCTCACTCCACCAGGTCTGAAAAGGCCACCCTTGTGCACTTCGCACCCCGAAGTAATCCCGCTTCCACGTCGGGACCTTATTAGGATGTTCGTGCAGAAGCTTAAAGCCCGGGCGAGGAGAAAGGTAATACGCTCATCTTCCCCCAGGAAGAGAACCTGCTTGTTTCTTGAGCAACAAAATAGAGGAGAATATCTCCAAGTCTAAAGGGAAGTTCTGTTCACAAAAGAGGGAGACTATCCCCACCAGGTTCCGAATAGAGTTTGGATGAAGCTGGCCAATGGTGACGCCGAAGTGGTTTATGACCTCGACGAGAAGGGGTGGAAAGGCAGTCGCAACACCGCAGCGAGCTACTCTTGAAAAATCACGATCTCATCAGGACCGTGTTCCCAAGGAAAGCTACCCGAAGGAATGAAATATGTATACCCCCCAGGCAGATTGTAAGACATAAGTATAGATTGGAGCCCCTCGGGCGTCATGGTTGAAGGACCAAACCTGTCTAGCATCCGACCTCGGCGAGAGGTAGACGCCAAACTGCCCAAAGTGGCTCGGCCTACGGGTTCATAGTCATCCTCAAGCTCCACCTCAGGATCACTAAGGCAGTCGGGGGATATGGCTCGGTTTGTAGAACCTACATCAGTCCTACTTGAAGAGTCGTCTGAGCTATCAAAGCTAGACATCGAAGAAAAGAGGTGGATTCAGGAAGGTACTCACCGGAAGAAAGTTTTGAAGGCTCCGGAGACAGGAACAAGCCAAAAACCCTGAAGGCTAAGTAACCAGCCTAGACGCGAACTGAAAAACCTGGACACGAGCTGAAAAGTTGGATGCGAGCTCAAGTGGCAAACCGCAGAAATGACAAATCGACTGGGGTCCCCTACTATTTATAGCTACAGTAACCAAGAACCGACAATGCAGATCAAAGACAATCTGACGGCTCGCATTCGCGCTGACCGCACGTCCCCTGAGATTGAGACGTGATTGACGCACGTCTTTTTGAAACCGACGTCGCGTCGGCGCACGTCTTTCAGAAACTGACAACGCACCGCACACGTCTCCCTGCAACTGACAAAACTGTCAGCGCACGTCCCCTCAAAACAGCAGTGGCGCGCTTTTTTCAAAATTGAAAGACCCGCTATCACGTCCCAGCGGGCGATTTTTTGAAATTTAAAATAAACGCGCGTTGCCACGTCCATCAACACTTATGAGTAGTTGGCATGTCTCCCGCCTTCTCGGACGCTCCAGAAAATCGAAGAACCCTGGCAAAGCACCTCACGCTATCAAGATTCGAAGAACGGGACAAATCCACCTACCACCTCGCAGACTCCCCGCGCCAGGGCAAGACCCTTAGCGCGAGGAATGGGGGGCAATTAATGAAGGAAGATTTGGCCCGACCTCACAGGTACGCAACACGTGGCAAAGGCAACAGCTCGACACAAAAGCATGCCTAAGATGCGAGCACCAAGTGGAGAAACCAGCAGTCCGAACTCCCTACTAGGAGCCCGAACTCCCTTCGGCCCAAGCCAGACAGTAACCGAACTGGCCTGTCTTGAAGCAGTTCGGGACACACCTCACCGAACTGGCCTGCCTTGAAGCAGTTCGGGACATACCTCGCCAAACTGGCCTACCTTAGCAATACAGGACATACCTCCGAACTCAAGACTTCACCTCGCTAACCACTTCACATCGCCCTCAGGATGCCAAAACCGAACAAACCATACTATGCCTGGCACCGAGGAAGGCCGTACCCTAGGGCGGCGCACCTGACTGACTTGGGATCTGACGCTTGATGGCCGCACTCCAAACAGCCACCTGCCACCGCCTCCTGACACCGCCATTTCCAGTTACAGAGACGGTTCCGACAAAAGGCAGTGACGGTTCTGCCCCAGCAGAAAGGACGACACCCGAACTGACAAATGTAAGGGTAATCATACCCGACCTAACAAGGGCTTCGGAGCGAGTGCACGAAGTGGTTATAAAAGGCCCCCTACCCCCAACAACAAGGTATGTGAACTTTGCGTCATCTGGTCTATACTTTGCCTTTGAGAGATTACTAACTTGAGCTTCAGAGTTATCTCACCGGGTTCCCCTCGAAATTCCCTCATCTTTCCCGTTTCAAGCTCCCCGTCGCTCCAGCTCAGAGGCAAAATCGTTGACAGCTAAGACCGGCCGGATCGCGCTCCATCATCTCCCATAAATAATAACTTATAAATAAGGAATATGTTTCTAATATATGGTAGGATGTGCACATAAAATAGGTGTGAGGCGCTCTATGTGAAGCAGATCTGGTCTCAAGGATTGGGTGGATTAACGTTGGCGTGTCATGCCCGAGAACATTCCCTCCAAGCTCCAACAGACAAAAGTCTTATCTCCAACAAGATCTCTCTTCAGCCATGCCACCATCCGTGAGGCCTGAGGCCACCGTACAAAAGAAGAATAAAAAAGAGATCATTATTAAGGCTGAGACCAATAATGCCTAGAAAGCGAGGTTTTGTGCACTAAACAAGTAAACCACTGGCGGCCGTTGAGTGATTTGTATCTTTAGTAACTATTGACTGGAGTGGCGATGAATCTAGTCGGGCCGGAGGTGGAGAAGACTAGTGCTGACGTTGGAAATTAAGCGGGTTGAAATTCTTGATTGGAACTAATTAATTAGTTACTTAGTTACAGTTGGTTAAATACTAGATTTTTCTGAGTTCCAAATATCAGGTTGTTAATTGACAAACTGGAACCGCAATTCGGTTACATGGACCCGAATCTGGAAAATAGATTATTGCCACCCAAGTTGAACGCGTACATGTTGTTGAAATGACTAGAAGAATAGAACTGCAAAGTGGGATTAGCAGTGGATCTCAACAACAACTAAACCCATATGTGTGTCCAGAATTTGATGTTTCAGTGTTCAATCCCATCATGGCGCACCCGCACCCGACACTCCCGGCCCCGGGCAGGAAAATCTTCATCATAATTAAGGGTTGAAGGACCAAATTATAAAACGCGTAAATATCTTTCTTCAATCCTCATTATTGATGCTCTTCCTCTCGAAGCCTCTTCGTAGATTTTTCCAAACAAATGGCCTTTTGGTTCTGTTTGGTTTTACTTCCATAAAATGAAAATGAAAATGAAAAAATAAACAATTATTTTCTCGAAAATAATGATATTTTATAGTTAAGGCTGCAAGCCGGCAACTTGGGCTGGACTAGCCCAAACCATACCCTACCCCTACCCGAAAAGGTTAGGTTTGAGGCAGGTTGATGATCAGGTTAGTGTTGAAACCGGTTTCTACTTGGATTGGTTTAGGGTTGACCCATTGGGAAACCTAATCCAACCCAAACCCAACTCTATTATTATTCTGTTGGGTGTGGGTCCAGCCCATATGGAGGGGCCCACCTCACCTTTATTTTCTCCCAAAAAGGAGCCGGATAGTGGAAGAAAGGCTTCCACCTTTCGGTTTCAATTTCGTAATCAACGAACAGAGAAGGACGAAAAAAAAACACAAAACCAAAAGGTTTTTCTGGTTCTTTGAGTTTTGTGAAAAAAAGGAAAAAGTTGGCTCTTGTTCCATTCAAGATCAAGTTCGGAGGTGACTTTCAAGCCCGTTCTTGATGATATTAAGTGCTGGAATTAAGAATCCCACTCCAATTCAGATTTGGTGATTCTTTTTCTTTTTCTCTACTTCTAAGTTCAGATTTACAGCAACTTGGTAAGATCTAAACTTATGTTTGTGTTGTATCCACCTTGCATTTGGTGATGTTAATGCTGTTCTTGTGAGCCAATGATTATTTCCTTGATGTTTGTAAGCCTCTAGTTGCAACTAGAGAAAACTATTGTACCCATTAATTTCTGAATTAGTGGAAGACTTTTACGGACCATAGGTCCCATGGTTTTTCCCTGATTTTGGGTTTTTTTACATAAAAATTATGGTGTGCTATTGTGTGGTGATTATTATCTGTTTTTTTGTTACTTGGTTGAATTGTTTACTTGTTATTATTGTTGTTGATAAACCCATTTTGACACAAAAATTTGGGGGAAAGGTTCTTGTTGTCCTAGGATTGGTTTTACATTCATTTTTACTACTATAGTGTAACTTGCCCAATAGTGGTATCAGAGTCAAGTTGGCTAAAATTAATTGTTTGTGTTGATACCGTTAGACAGTTTTGTATGCCCTTAGCTTCAATCAAGATGATGTACTTTATGAGTTTATGTAATACCCTTAAACTGGACACTTAATGAAACTCGTGTTAGTTTAGAATGTTCACAGCCAGTGGGTCGGTCAAGGGAGATCTATCCTGACAAGGCTGACACTGTGGTGCCACCAAGTCGGTTGGGGTGACATGTCTCAGCTGCCAGGGTGAGACCCTAGGCACATACAGTGTAGGATTAATTGAATCTATGAACTTGACCAGATTTCTAGTATTGCCCTGGACCTTGGAGATTGATGGGCAAAACTGGAAAATTACACCCGACCCCTACACTCAATTATGATACTGCACTAGGTGTTGGATTGGGTTGTCTTTGATATACCAATTAGTGAGATCCTTAGCGGGGTCAAAACCTGGGTATGTTGGGACAGTCTGAGAATTCATCTGAGTGGGTGATCATAGTGACAGGATCAGCCCCTTTGTCGGACAAAGGTAATGATCGGGGATGCACTCTCACTGTTGGAAACCAAGATTGCCGGCAGCCGATTTCAATCGTTGAGATTTGTTTTGCAAAATATATTTTATGTGAGATATAAAAGTATATATATTATGGTTTCGAAATGATTTGCAAAAGTTTTAATTCCCGGGATCCATATAAGCAAAGAGTGCAACATTGTTCCTTGCAGCCGAGGGAGAGGTCCTCTCTTGTCGGGCAGTGTATGATCATTATGGGTTGAGAGGTTAAGTGCAAAACCATTGAGGATAACACCTGATGGGCTAATCTTGCATCTGCCCACAGTCCCTAAGTGTTACAAGGTGGCTTGGCCCAGGGACCACTTAGGGTAAGTGTTGGGCCCATAGAGACCATGAGATGGTTTTTAGGGGGTGCACTGTCCATAACAGTATATTCGGCCAGGCCTTTGAACAAAAGCTGGGTTGAACCCATGTGGCTGATGTGTAAATCAATGTTTGGGTCCCACGCCATACAAGAAAGCCCAACTGGGCAGCAGTTTGGAAGGCTAAGTGAATAAATAACCTTAAATGGGCCTTAAGCCCATTTCGAACTAGGCTAATTTGATTAGTCATTTAAAGGGGCGAATTCTGAGATGGATCAGCTGATAGGATTGGGCCAAACCCTATCCACTTAGAGAGTCCAAGATCTAAATAAGATTTAGATCTGGAAGCCTCCTAATTAGATTAGGAGATGGCTGATCTAATCTGTAGATAAAATAAGAGTTATCCCTTATCACTTAAAGGGACTTCTAATCCAAATATGATTTGGATCTCCAACTCCTAATGGGATTAGGAACTGATCCCTTTGAGATTATAAAAGGAGGAGGGGGCGGCAGCCTTTAGACATGCAATCAACACACTCTTGTCTTCAGAGCTGAGATTACAAGAAGAGAGAATTCTGCACCTTGTGAATACTCTCTTGCCACCTCCTTCCTACAACCGCTGCCTCCAGCTATTCGATCTCCTCCTCTCTACAGGAGTAATCAAGATCCGATCTTGATACCAATCTTTTGGAGAAGTTCTTTTGGAAGAACGTTGTTGATTCTGCTCCATCCTGCACAGCGCCATCTTAAGTGGGAGCAGATTTTGGATCCTCCCTTGGGCGTGAACACCTCCATTGGGAGATACTGCTTCTCCGTATCAGGTATAATCCCTCCCTATTCCTTTTGGTTCAGATCTGGTTCAGTTTATGGTTCAAGAAGGATCCTTAAAAATATGATTTTCTAAATAGGGAATGCGATTCCCAATTGAAGGGAGAGAAAAATGTTTGAAATTCGCCCCCTTATTCCGCAATCTTTGGGTGTCCATGTGATGGATATCTTATCCCTACAAATACAAATGGAGGAATCCTCGGGTGTTATGATAAAATTGACTTCATCGAATTATGTCATTTGGAAACCCAGAATGGAGGACATTCTTTACTGCAAAGATTTGTACCTACCCATAAGAGGTGATGAAGTAAAGCCAAGTGATAAGTCAAGTGATGAATGGAGAATCATGCATAGAAAAATTGTAGGCCAAATCCGACAGTGGATCAACCACAGTATTTTTCACCATGTTGCACAAGAAACTAGGGTTGATGTTTTATGGAATAAATTAGAATCTATGTATGAAAGGAAAACAGGTTTAAACAAGGATGCCTTGATTAGAAAACTAGCACACTTGAGATATAAAGATGGGACTAATATGTCTGAACATTTGAGTGATTTTCAAACTTTGATAAATTAATTGACTACTATGAAATTAAATCTGGATGATGAAGTGCATGCATTGTTATTACTTAGTTCCTTGCCTGACAGTTGGGAAACCTTGGTGGTTTCAGTCATTAATTCAGCCCCTAATGGGATAGTAACCATTGACACAGTCAAAGATTCTTTGTTGAATGAAGAGTCCAGGAGGAAAGAACAAGGGACTTACTCAAAATCTTAAGCTTTTGTAATAGAAAAGAAAGAAAGACAGGGAAGAAGTAAGAGCAAAAGTCCACATAACAAATATGATAAAACCAGAGGAAGGTCCAGGTCCAAGAAAAATATCATTTGTCATCACTGTAATAAACCGGGACATTACAAAAATGAATGCAAAGTCTGGAAAAGAGAACAAGCCAAAGGGAAAGGTGAAGGCAAGAAAGAAGAAAAAGATACTACAATTGTTATAGCCGAGGGTGATGTTGTTATTGTTTGTGATGATAATTATGTCAACTTTGCATGCCCAAACAATGATTGGGTCATAGATTCGGGTGCTTCTTTTCATGTTATTCCCCATGGTCAATTTTTCACAACTTACACTACAGGTGATCTTGGACATGTTCGTATGGGGAATGCTGGTACATACAAGATTGTTGACATGGGAGACATTTGTCTAGATAGCAATACTGGCTGCAAATTAATTTTGAAGAATGTTAGACATGTTCCTGATATCCGCCTAAATCTAATTTCCACTAGTAGGTTAGATGATGAAGGTTATGCAAATACCTTCAATGATGGAAAATGGAACCTCAATCGGGGCTCACTTATTGTGGCAAAGGGAAAGAAGCATAATACCCTTTATGTGATGCAAGCAAGGTTGAGCAAAGGAGAGGTGAATGCAGTTCATGATTCATCCATTGAGCTTTGGCACCGGAGACTTGAACATTTGAGTGAAAAGGGCTTCAGATACTTTCCAGAGAAAATCTTCTTCTTGATGTGAAAAGTATGCCTCTTGAAACATGTGTACATTGCTTATCTAGCAAACAGAGTATAGCTGCATTTCATAAATTTCCTCCATCTAGAAAGCCTCATGTTTTATATTTAGTTCACACTGATATTTGTTACATGAAAGATAGATCTCTTGGTGGTGCATTATATTTTGTGACATTTATTGATGACCACTCCAAAAAAGTGTGGACATTTGCCTTGAAATCTAAGGGTGTTGGATGTTTTCAAGTATTTTCATGCCAAGGTTAAGAGAGAAACAGGGAATAAGTTGAAGTGCATCCGAGCTAATAATGGTGGTGAATATAGGGGTCCTTTTGAATAATATTGTAGGATCCATGGCATCAGGCTTGAAAAAAGTGTTCCTAAGACTCCACAACACAATGGAGTAATAGAGAAAATGAACAAAACAATTACTGACAAAATCAGATACATGCTCTCTCATGCTAAGTTACTTAAATCCTTTTGGGGTGAGGCTATCAGAACTACAGTTGACCTCATCAACCTTTCTCCTTCAGTTCCTTTGAATGGAGATACTCCTATAAGAGTTTGGATAGGAAAAGCCATATCATACAGTCATTTGAAAGTGCTTGGCTGCAGGGCATTTGTTCATATTCCTAGAAATGAAAGATCCAAGCTTGATGACAAGGCTAAACAGTGCATCTTCTTAGGCTATAGGCACGAAGAGTTTGGTACAGTGTTATGAGATCCAATGGAGAAGAAAGTGATCAGAAACAGAGATGTTGTATTTCTTTAGGATCAAATAATTGAAGATATAGAGAAAATTGAGAAGCCAAAATTCTCTATTGATGTTCCAATTAACTTGGATCCATTTTTCCCACCTATAGTTGATGGTGATCATGGGGGAGCTGTACCAAATGAACAAGATGATACAGTTAGTGATGAAACTCCTGTAAATGAAAATACAGAGGAAGTACAGAATGAACATGTATCTCCATTTCCTTCACCACAAGTTCAGCTTAGAAGATCAACTAGAGAGAGAAGACCTTCCACTAGGTATCCTCAACATGAGTATGTGATGCTGACAGATGGGGGAGAGTCAGAGACTTATCTAGAGGCTATGTCACATGACAAAAAAGATGAGTGGCTGAAAGCAATGCAAGAGGAATTAAAATCATTGCATGAGAATTACACCTATGATTTGGTGAAACTACCAAAGGGGAAAAGGGTGCTCAAAAACAAATGGGTTTATAAATTGAAATCTGATGAGAGTAGCTCACAACTAAAATACAAGGCAAGGCTGGTTGTAAAGGGTTTTAGTCAAAAAAATGGTATCGAATTTGAAGAAATATTCTCTCCTGTGGTGAAAATGTCTTCTATTCGAGTTGTGCTTGGACTAGTTGCAAGTCTAAATTTGGAAGTTGAACAGCTTGATGTGAAGACTGCCTTCCTTCATTGTGATTTGGAATAAGAAATCTATATGGAGCAACCAAAGGGATTCAAAGAAAAAGGAAAAGAACATTTGGTGTGCAAAATAAAGAAAAGCGTGTATGGGTTGAAACAAGCACCAAGACAGTGGTACAACAAATTTGACTCCTTCATGATTGACCATGGGTACACTAGGACCACTTCAGATCATTGTGTATTTGTAAAGAAATTTTCTGATGGTAATTTCATTATTCTCTTACTTTATGTTGATGATATATTGATAGTTGGACATAATTCTAATAAGATTGATATGTTAAAAAAATGAGCTTAGCAAGTCTTTTGCAATGAAGGACTTGGGACCAACTAGACAGATTCTTGGTGTGAAGATCTCTTGAGATAGACAGAATGGGAAGTTATGGTTATCTCAAGAAAAATATATTGAGAAGGTTCTTGAGAGGGTCAACATGAGCAATGCAAAACAATGATTACTCCACCTACAGGTCATTTCAAGCTCAACAGTAAACAATGTCCTACAAGTGAGAAAGACAAATTTGAAAAAAAGAAAGTGCCTTATGCTTCGGTAGTTGGCAGTTTAATGTATGCTATGGTGTGCACTAGGCCAGATATTGCTCATGTTGTTGGTATAGTTAGTCGATTTCTCTCTAACCCCGGCAAAGAACATTGGACAGTAGTAAAATGGAAATTCAGGTATCTCAGAGGTACTTCTCAGATATGCTTATGCTTCGGGAATGGTAAAGTCATGTTGGATAGGTACACTGATGCAGACATGGCTGGTGATGTTGATTCCCGAAAGTCCACTTCGGGATATGTAATGACTTTTGCAGGGGAAGCAATTTCATGGCAATCCAAACTTCAAAAGTGTGTTGCATTGTCTACTACAGAGGTTGAATACATTGCAGCTACAGAAGCCTATAAGGAGATCCTATGGTTGAAGAAGTTCTTACAAGAATTGGGCATGAAGCAAGAAATATATGCTATCTATTGTGACAGTCAAAGTGCTACAGAAGCCTATAAGGAGATCCTATGGTTGAAGAAGTTCTTACAAGAATTGGGCATGAAGCAAGAAATATATGTTATCTATTGTGACAGTCAAAGTGTTTATCCATCTCTCTAAAAATCCAACTTTCCACTCAAACCCAAACACATTGATGTAGATTACCACTGGATTCGGGATATGTTGGATATGAAGTTGTTGAACATTGAGAATATTCATACTGATGAGAATGGTGTAGACATGTTAACAAAGTCCTTGCCTAGAGACAAATTTGAATTCTGCAAAGAAGTTGTGGGCTTGGTGAAGCCCCCATATGAGCTGGAGGGGGAGAATTGTTGGGTGTGGGTCCAACCCATATGGAGGGGCCCACCCAACCTTTATTTGCTCCCAAAAAGGAGCCGGATAGTAGAAGAAATGTGATGAATGAAGATTTGGCCCGACCTCACAGTTATGCGGCACGTGGAAAAAACAACAGCTCGACACAAAAGCAACCTTAAGGCGCGAAGCACCAAGGGGAGAAACCAGCGATCCAAACTCTCTACTAGGGGCCCGAACTCACCCTTGGCCCCAAACCAGAAAGTAATCCGAACCGGCCTGCCTTGCAACAGTTCGGGACATACTTCCCCGAACTGGCCCGCCTTGCAACAGTTCGAGATACACCTCACCGAACTGGCCTGCCTTGTAACAGTTCAGGGTACACCTCGCCGAACTAGCCTGCCTTGTAACAGCTCGGGATACCCCTCGCCGAACTGACCGGCCCTATACATACCTCCGAACTCAAGATTTCGCCTCGCTCACCACTCCACCACATCACCTTCAGGGCGCCAAAACCAAACAAACCGTACTATGTCTGACACTGAGGAAGTCCGTACCCGAGGGCGCCGCACCTGACTGACTTGGGATCTGATGCTTGACGGCTGCACTCTAGACGGCCACCTGCCACCGCCTCCTGGCACCGCCATCTCCCGTTAGAGAGACAGTTAGGCAGTGGCGGTTCTGTCCCAACAGAAAGGACGATGGCCGAATTGACAGACGCAAGGGTAATCATACCCAACCTGACAAGGGCCTCGGAGCGAGTGCGCGAAGTGGTTATAAAAGGCCCCTTGCCCCCAACAAACAAGGTATGTGAACTTTGCGCTATCTGGTCTACACTTTTCCTTTGAGAGATTACTGACTTGAGCTTCGAAGTTATCACACCGGGTTCCCCCCAGAGTTCTCTCATCTTTCCCGTTTCAGGCTCCCCGACGCTCCAGCTCAGAGGCGAATTCGTTGACAGCTAAGACCGGCCAGATTGCGCTCCATCAAAAGGCTTCCACCTTTCAGTTTCAAATTCATAACCACCGAACAGAAAAGAACGAAGGAAAAAAACACAGAACCAAAAGTTTTTCTGGTTCTTTGAGTTTTGTGAAAAAGAGGAAAACGCTATCTCTTGTTCCATTCAAGATCAAGTTCGGAGGTGCCTTTCAAACCCGTTCTTGATGATATTAAGTGTTGGAATTAAGAATCCCACTCCAGTTCAGATTTGGTGATTCTTCTTCTTTTTCTCTACTTCTCAGTTTAGATTTACAGCAACTTGGTAAGATCTAAACTTATGTTTGTGTTGTATCCACCTTGCATTTGGTGATGTTAATGTTGTTTTTATGAGCTAAGGATTATTTCCTTGATGTTTATAACCCTCTAGTTGCAACTAGAGAAAACTATTGTACCCATTAATTTCTGAATTAGTGGAAGACTTTTACAAACCATAGGTCCCATGGTTTTTCCCCAGTTTTGGGGTTTTTCACATGAAAATTCTAGTGTGTTATTGTATGGTGATTGTTATCTGTTTTTCTGTTACTTGGCTTAATTGTTTACTTGTTATTATTGTTGTTGGTAACCCATTTTGACACACAAATTTGGGGGGGAAAGGTTCTTGCTATCTTGGGATTGGTTTTACATTCATTTTTGCTACTATAGTTTAACTTGCCCAACATATTCATAGTCTTGTTACGCGCATACCATCATATCCAATTGTCTTTAACTCTTCAACCTTAACCCGAATGTCAAGGTGTTGGTGATTTTCATTCCATAATTTTATGTTTTATCATTGTTGACTTTTTATTTTAGATTTTCAATAGGAGATTTATTATAATTCATAATAAGCTCTGGTCATTATATGGTCATAAAAATTCAGTTTAGATATTTGATTCAAAAATTAAAGAACTTGAGAGATTCTATGAGATTTTAAGAGAATTGAATGAGAGAAAGGTCAAGTTGATTGGATAAGGGATAGGGTTAGGTTGGGTTAGGGTTAGGCTAGGGGTTCATAACATCAGCAAGCCTGGTTGGGTTAGAATTGACCTCAACCGAACCTAACCCAGCCCGATTTTGATACCTATATTTGTTCATTTAATTTACATGTAAAATAGTTGTAGGAAACAACACTTTTTTTCCTGAACAGAGGTCCATCCTCTCAATTCATATCAAGCAATAAATTCATGCTAGTGTGGACTCCTGCGATGCATGGGAAAATCTAAAAGATTGAATAATTTTATTTATTATTAATTAATTGATAAATTAATAATCAAAATTTTTTGTTAGTTAACCAAAAATATTCAAAGTTACTGTTAATATTTAAAATTTTAATAATTGTATTATTCATTTAATGTTGATTTACAAAAAAATAATTATTGTTAATATAATATGAGCAATTATTTTTAATAAATTTAATTTTATTAATCATTTGTAGTACTTTTAATAAATGTTATCATTTTCATTATATTTAAATGAACTTTTGATTGACTTTAAATAAATAAAAACAATTACAAAAAATAGCATTTTTATTAATTTCACTAATAATTAACAATTATATAAGAATGGCAATAGGGCGGGTTCGGGGTGGAGCACCCCATCCCTATCCCCGTTCCGTAGTCAAGACACTTTACCCCATCTGTGCCCCGTCCCCATTGTTAACCGGATCCGATGCAAGGCACCCACTTCCCGTTAGGGGCGAGGAATCCTTGAATTTTTTCGCCTCATCCTTAGTGTTAGGTGAATTCATGCAAGGCACCTACTCCTCATCAAGAATGGGGAATCCATAATTTTCCTTGCCCGATCCCCAGTGTCGAGAGGGGTCAAGGCAAGGCACCCACTCCCCATCACTGAATATCAACCACATAGTATATTTCTAAAAGTACACTAAATTGTCTTTAATTTTAAAAATATAATTTTATGAAAATTTTAGAAAATTTATTGCATGTGTAATTTTGAAAATTTAATCAAATTTGTTTTTGAATTGTTATTAAAGAATTTAATTTCTTTTTAAATGGTTTAGTTAATAATTTCATTTTCCAACTTTATAATATTTTATTCCCCCATGTGCATTTGGTTATTAACTATAATAATATAATAATAGCAATAACTAAAATTTTATACTTTTTGATAATTGTAAAATATAATTCTCAATTTTATAGAAATTAGTTAAAAGGTTTTCAATTTCTATAAAATGTTGTTAATTAACTTGAATATAATAATATTTACCCAAAATACTTTAAATAGTCAATATGAGTTAATTAATAACTATATTTATTAATTTTTGGTAATTTACTAACCACATTTAATAAATTTTGGCAATAAGACTATTTAATACTCATTGAATATGGGTTGGATTAAATATTAATCATGTTTAACTATTTATTAATTAATATGAATATTTTAAATGAGAGAGAGTGGATATAGATTTGGGGAGAGATTTTAGGAATTGATTGGGGAATGGGGTAACATGATAAGTTCGTAATGGCTTAAAGCCTTAGAGGAGATATATTAAGAGAGATATTTTAGGAAAATTTTTAGATAGCTGAGTTGGGAATAGCAATATGTCTTAATGGGAGTGGTAGGGGAGTTCAGATCTGCGCGCCACAACATCCCATAACACATCCCTACCATGTATTGGGAACATCTCCCGATGATGACATCATCATTTTTGGTACATCATAAAGTGATGTTTTCAATACACGACGGAGATGTGTTGTGGGACGTTGTGGGGCGCAGATGTGAACTCAATGCATGGTGGGGGTAATGGAGCAAGGAGAGGCATGCTGACGTGGACCATCTTGCTATATATATATATATATATATAAGGCACCCATTCCCTGTTGGGGATGGGGAATCTCCAAATTTTCCACAACCCGAGACAACCACATAAATGTAATCTAATTTGTGGATATTTTACAAATAGGATTATGGAAATTTGGGGGTATTTTAGGAATTAGATTATGACAATTTGGGGTATTTTATAAATAGAATTGTGGGATCCTAGGATTATAAGAATATGAGAAAAACTTACAAGAGTTCGGATCTTTTGCCCCCAAGGACTCTACCCATGTCTACCCACATAAAATTGCAACCACACATGGAGATAATCTCATCCTTCTAAGTAGTATTATGCATGGGGAGATATTCTGAATGCATGGGAGTAGTGTGTTGTGGGTAGACGTGGGCAGAGTTCTTATGGGCAAGAGATCCAAAGTCAACTCAGAGATATTTTAAAAATCAATATTAAATCTACTGATATTTTACTAATTTACCATCAGGTTTGGGGAATTATATGCAAACCCCATCCCTTCCCCATCCCTAATTTGGAGCAAAAATATTTCCCCGTCCCCACCCTATCTCTTTCTCATCCCTATTTAAAATTTGAGAAAACTTGTCTCGTTTGGGGTGGGCAGGGTAGGGCCCTAGTTTTATAGGGAAATTTTTCGTCCCTACAATTCTAATAATTTTCTATAAATAATTAACTAACATTAAATTAAATAACAATAAATTACAATATTTTATGATAATTTCCAAAAATTATTGAAATTGTTGTTGATTAGCAAAAATGTATAGTAAATTGGCTATCTCCAAAAAAAATATTGTTTGGTTAGTCAGTTCAAATCAAGTTTAAATTTTAACCTAAGAAATATTGGAATCTTCCCATGCTCCCGTATTAAATAAATATATTTAAAATATAAAATAGTAATATATATATATATATGGTCAGGTCGTTCGATTTTAGTTAATCCACAAATGGCCAAAGCAAAACTGATCCAACCCAATCAGATTGGGAAATTGTTGAACCAAAGTCGATTGGAAATACTAGAAATCAGGTTGGTCAATTTCATTAGTTTGATTTGGAATGGCAATGAGGCGGGACAGTGACGATGAGCCTCTCACCATCCCCATCCCCGTGAAAATCCCCATCCTCGCTAACAGGAACAAAGTTATCCCCATCCCTATCTCCACAGGGATTCCCACTCCCCTGATTCTTTATAATGTCAATCATTATGTTTTTGCTTTTTATTTTATTTAAAAAATAAAAATAAAATAATTAAAATTTACAATCCTATTAAAAAATATTCAACCATATTTTTAAAAATATTAACATGTAGATGTATGTGTACATATATAAACATATGTAGGGATCGAGGTCCACACGAGGCAGGGAGTGCTCTCCCCGTCCCACCAACGGGAATGAAAATTTCACCATCTTTGTCCCCCCCCCCCCCGGGGGAAAAATCATCCCCATCCCTGCCCCATTTAGAATAGATCCCTACGAGGATCGGGGAAATTGAGAAAATTGCAATCTCTAAGTTTGATAAACAATTTTATCTAAAATTAATTATTATTGTTTTTTTAATATAAAAATATTAAAAATAATACACAAAATATAAATGATTATCAATTATTATATAAAACAAATGTATACTCATATTAATATTATTTATTTTAACTTAATAAATCCCATAAATGGCACGAATACGTGCTAATTTAATAGTTATAGGAAACAACACTTTTTTCCTCTGAATTCATATCATGCAATATACTCATATATTTCGATCAACTGCAACAGACTTTTAATTTTTCTATCGTATTATCATTTTCCAACAAAATCGTACAATTGTTTCGCTGAAACTAATGTGCAACCAATGAAAAACGCTGTGTTTGCTTGGCTCCTGTACAATGGAGTAATTAAGGAGAAAGAGGAAGAGAAACCATTCGCTCTCTAGATTCAAAACCCACAAAATCTTATTCTTAGGCTACGTTTGGTTTGAAGGAAAAAGAAGGGAAAAGATAGAAAAACCTATACAAGGTTTGTAAAGTTTCCTAACTTTCCTTCCTCTCCCAACTTTCTTCTTTAAACCAAACATAGCATTAAATCTTAATCATGTTTATGGTGATGCATAAACACGTCATCAAAAAGAATGACAACGCATAAATTGATCAACATGGAAACATGACACATGGAATGGAATTGGACCCTCCCAGCTAGACTCCACCAATGATCATTCATCCCATTAATTCAGTAATTAATTAAGAAATTTATATTAATTAAAAAAGTATATACATATCATCATTCAACGGTTATGAAGCTGCTTTCTTTGTGGCAGCAAGACAAGGTTTTGCATAACAAAACAAAGAAAAAACAGATTATTTGCAGAAAATGTCATTTTACAATGTTTGGTTGCATGTAAGGTGGCACTGGAAAATGAATGTTTTGCATATATAAAGTGAAAGTGAGTAATACTCTTTTATATATATTCCAAGTTAAGTAAAACACCAAGAAAACAAGAAAAATAATCCATTTTCACATGAAACGTGATCATGAAAATCATTTGCTTTCAATATTCATTTTTTATTTCAACTAAGCGCAGCCTAAACACTCAATTGGTTGCACGTAATATGGCTCGATCTCTATAAAATTAAAAGTTTTCCCAAATTAAAAGATAACAGTAGTTGTAGGAATGTTGCATTCCCTCTATTTTTCTTAATAAAGGATTGGTATTTTCTATTCTAATAATCAAATCAAATTCAGATAATCGGAACAAGGTAACCAGTTGTCAAATTTATGAAACTTATACCATTTTGTTACATATCCAAACCGATTACACCATTAACATACATAAAAAATTACTTAAATACCCTTTATTTATCTGTAAAAAAATTATATTACAGATTATTTGTTATTTCATAAAGGGTGTAATGGTAAAACAATTCAATTAGATCTGATTCAGATTCAAGCATTCAAATTAATTGATTGGAATCGAATTGAGTTGGCCCTTTTAAGAATCCATCAGATATTGAATTCAAATCATTAGTTTAATTCCTGATTCACTTCAAATTCAAGTTAATGTTAACACTAGAAGTAAAGTTATTTTTCTATTAGCTAGCCATCTCTTTTCAAGAAGTAGTATCTGAATCAAGAATATTAACCAATCCTCTATTTGGAAAATAAGTTATGAAAAATTATAGCAGGAAACTAACTTCCTTTAACCATTTTCCTACAATTACTTTCAAAAACCATTTGTTTTCCACAACTATCTTTCCATGCAACCAAACACTAGCTAAAAAACAACATTTTTTTTTGTGGAAAAAATCGTTCATTTTCTTTTGTTTCATACATACAACCAAACAGAGCTAAACTAAAATAACTATAAAATAGAAAAGAGAGAGAAGGTGGAAATGGGAATGAGAGAAATAATAATTAGTAATTATTGGAGCCTTGTGGAGGAGATTAATTATATTAATGGTGGGTGTGGAAAAGAAACCACATGCAATGATATGATATTCTACTAAATTCCATACCAATTAATTGACAAGGTCGAAACGTGGGATACCCACTGAAATTTTCTTAGGACGGTGCAAATTACAAATTACAATGAATTGTTTAATCATTCAAAGGGTTGTATTCTTGATGTGCAACATTATCATTACTTAGGATCGAAAAGGACCAACAAATGGAGTTGAATGTTTGGCTTCTCCCTCCCTCTCACCCACTTTGGGTGGTATGGGATCCCAATTTTCAAGATTCCCTTCCTCCTTCGCCTTTTAATTATTCTTTATTTTAATCCTTTTTTTCTTATAATAATAAAATTAGTTTAATTAGGTGGTAGCTAGGCATATGGAGAGCCAACCTTCCCAACATGCACGGAGTGGAGTTGTTGTTGCCCACCATGAACTGGGCCCCTTTAGACTCTATGCCTAACATCAGAAGAGATTCATTGATCAACCATCTTTAGATTTTAATCATTTTTAGGCTTTAGGGCTTTTGGTTTCAACTTGATTCCAATTCTTCAAAGAAAACTATGATTGCTTGTCCCCCAAATGTTTGCAAGAAGGTCAGAGAGATTGTACGGTGTGTCTGCCATTCACATCCTGACACTTGGGCTGCAAATATTGAGAGGCCGGCCGGCTGTCTCTCAACCCAATTTGCCTAGCTTCTTTTCCGCACGCAAATGCATCCTTCCTTTGTATTACATTTCAACCACCACTCAACAACAATTACTAGTTTACTACTACTACCGTTGGCATGACCAGAGCTAGCGTAGACTACCAACGCCAATCAGATTATTGATAGAGGTAGACATATAGGCAATTCATTCGGCCCCGTCTTGGCGCCTCCTATTCTAGAGTTGAAATTTTAAGAAAAAGAGGAGGGAAGACAATGGACAAAAGACAAAAATGCTGATGCCAAGCTCCAAATTAAAGCACCTTCAACTGCTTTTATTGCATCATCTAAAGCCCATCAAAGGATATTTTGCTGCTTATTGTTACATTCATGCTCGCTTTTTCCGCAGCCAGTACTGTAAAGGTTTCCTTAATTCGGATGCATGGACGGTTTTCTAGATTCGGAATTCTAGCCAAAATAACAAGACTGGATCTCTTGTCTAGGAGAATTCCATCCACGCCTACCCATAATACACTACCTTCCCTGAATTGCGAATATCTCCCCCAATATAATATTATACAGAGGATGAGATATTCTCAATGTACAGTTATGATAAATATGAACAGGATTCTCGTGGACAAGAGATCGGAGAGACTTTTGATTCTAATAATAACATATGCAAATGCAAGTTGCATGTATAGAAAAGAAACGAAAAAAAAAAAAAAACTGATGATCGATGGTGCTCACGAAGTCGTGTTTGACACCATGGAATGCTTCCTTTATCACTATCACAAATTAAAAAAAAAAAAAAAGCAACAATAATAATAATAATTTTGCTGTGTTAATAGGAGTCAATGGTAGCTAGTTTTATTACCAATATCCCAGTCACCACGCACAGACGGCACGAAGAACATTATTTGGGTTTCTGAAATATGATATTAATAATTTACCAGGCCCCCACCCCCACCCAAAAATAAATAAATAAATAAATAATACTGAAAATACAATGAGGCGGTTTTTCCTTTAATTTGCTACATATATACTTAATTCCAAACCCAACCAACCTTACCTTGCCAGTTGCCACACACACGATACGCATACGCTAGACATATAGCAGCTACCTCATTTTCCATTTGAACTCCACTTCTTGCTCCAGAACTCTTACATCACCCACCATACATACATTTCGTTTTCGGTCGAGCTCAATGATATTAATCAATTAGGCCATCGTTTCGTCTATGGGGCTGGAGGCTGGACCACCAATTCTTCTTCTTCTTCCTCTTCTCTTCAAATTGATAACGATATGACCGACTGTCTCCAAAATCTTTTCAACCGTTGTCAATGGTCAACTGAATAGCTTCCTGTGTGGGTCCTCCTCTGCAACTTCATTGTAGGTTGTAGCCCCAACTAAAATGGAGGCTGATGTAGTGAACAGGACTCAACACAGTCTTGTGAATGACGACGCTAAAACTATCACTGCGGTGGAGGCGTGGTGCCCCTCCTTAGTTTAGAGCTCCCTCCGTACTAAGTACCAAGTACTAAAATGAAGAGGTTGAAATTCTTGTATTTCGGTTACATTCAAATTTTCAAGTTTCCATCTAGTTACCTAGTTCCATCCAATCCGACTATTTTAGTGGCTCACTATATTAATTCGTCGCATGTGGTGTGATTGACAAAAATGCCCTTTTCGAGTCATTAACAGGCCACCCAATACACCTGCCCATAATAATCTATCAGATTATTCTGATTATAATTCAAAATTATGGTTCAAATTCGACCAATCTCATTTCAATAATAATCTATCAGATTTTCAAATTTATGTTTTAAATTCGATTTTTTCTTTTTTGGTAAAACATGACAAAACAAGGACAGAGAAAAACAAAAAGCAAAAAAAAAAAAAACAAGGCCTAAGAAGAAATGCCTAAAAACAAAAGAACATGGAAACAACGGAGGGGTTCGAATACTTTATTCAATATTCAATTTGAATCTAATTTGATTTGGATTGTAGTTAAAAAACTTGATGATATATTATTTATATTATATAATAATACATTATAATATGAATAATATATATAATACACAATATTTTATAATTAATGGATCGGATCAGGTCATGGCAGATCAGATCGGGGAATATTCAAATTTGATCCATTAATTAAACTGATTATTTTTCCAATTCAATCCGATTTGTTAGGAGGCATCCAATATAGTTCTTACCAGATCTAATTCGTGTTTGAATCAGATATGATCCTGTTTATTTGCAGCCGTACCCACCGGTGGGTGATCAAATATAAGGATGTGTAATTAATTAGCCAAATAGGGTTAAGTACCGGGAGTCTAGGACAAACTCATACCCATGGAATGCAAGAGCTTTACTCCTTTCATAAAGTACGTATACTTTTCATTTTCACCGTGCTTGTGAATTTTTTTTTGCCCTACCACCCTATTTATAGTTTTAGATGATTATACATCAAGAGAACCCTAGCTAACCAGTGGGAAGAAAATATTCATGTGCCCTAACTCCATTCAGATGAAACTACAAATCATAAGGAATGGAAATAAAGAATTATATATATAATATATTATTTAAATCATGGCTTTTTTGTCTAATATATTATAAGATCATTATGTCCATCAGTTTGTTTTTTGTTTCGAGAGGTGAAAATAAGAGTTTCAAAAAAAATCCTGGCTTGTATTATCAAAAAAATCATGCTTTCGAAACCATCAAAATTATGTTTTTTTAAAACGAAAAAAAAAGTAAAATTTTATGAAGTACGGATAGGCCTAATGCAGATTTTTTATTCCCACTGCAAAGCTATAAACATTCAAAAGGTCCAAAAACCACACTCTATGCACCTATATCCGCCCGTGAATTGCCATCAATTCCAACCTGGCACCTACCCCAAATGTACTTTGAGCCTACGAATTCTGACCCCGGGGTTATCGGTCATTCTCCCAAAGTTTTATGTTTCACACCTTTCAAAAAAATCATACGCTATCAAGAATATATTTCTATTTGTTCTAAGAAACAATCTATTTTCAAATCAGATGATATTGATTTGTTTTAGAAATTGTCAATAAGAAAAACAATTCAAGTTGTAGAGCCCAAGTAATCAGGACTGTTTTATTGATTTCTACTTTCTTTTAATTAGATTATCGACGTGTTTGACTTGAATGACCCTCAAGAGTAGGAGTGGCCACGAGCCGAACTTCTGACGAGCTATTCGAGCTCGACTCGTGAAAAGCTTGGCTTGGTTCAATTTAAATCAAGCTCAAACTTGATATATAGGCTCGTTTCCTAATCAAGTCGAGCTCAAGCTCAATAAAACTCGACTCTTGAGGCTCGCAAGCCTAGTATGATAAATAAATATTTTTTTATTATATACATACTTACATACATATACATATACATATAAATATATATAATAAATCATTTCTATTATATATAATAATATTTTATATATAATATTTTTATTTTTTATGTATAATAGTAAATAATTTTTATAATTCTTATTTTTTGTGTAAAATAAAAACATTTTTATATGCATATTTTTATTTTTATATGTATGAAAATTCTTGATTTTTGTATGTAAAATAAATAAATATATATATATGTATAATTTTTATTTTTTAGAGAAAAAAAAAAACTTGGCTTATAATCGAACTCAAACTAAACCAAGCTTAAACTTACAAGCCTCGAACCAAGCCAAGCTCGAACTCAAGTCTCTAACTCGAATCAAGCTTGAACTCAAACCTAACATAATTTCAACAAGCCGAACTTAAATAACCAAATATTTGGCTCGAATCGTCTCAAATCCAACCCTAGTTAAGAATCAAGAGGGCTTGTCAATACTGAGGTAATACGAGTCCACTGCCAATGTAATAGTGCTGCTTCAGTTTCGATCGCTGCTTTGAAACTATCTAAGAACCTTAATTTTATTATTATTAATATGGTGTCATTGTGAACTCATCGGATTTCATTAAAAATGCAGTTAACTGTGCTTGAAACCTGGTGATTTAAGCAATCAAATAGTGAATCCCTAGCTATATATGCCACAACTCAAACACCTTGATCAACCCTATCCTATGTCCTTAATTAAATATATATATTTTAAATCTGCTTGACATTGAAAAAGAGTAATGGGGTGATTGACTTGAGATCTCTTCTTTTTCTGTTAATTTTATTTTCCTAAGCTTTCCGACATCACAAATAAAATGAAATGACGTTACATCCTATAAAGTCCCCTATTGACCTCACTAAGATTGTTTGTTGGTAGTCCCCTCATAGAATTATTGATTGATTTATTAAGGAGCATGCAGTTATAAAAAATAATAATTAGAATCTTCTCCTTTATTTCCCACAACCCCCAGCCTCCTATCAAAATGAAACATTATAAAAATTAAATTAATAACATTATTTAACATCATTATTTATTTATTTGGGTATACAAAGGGAGAGCACTAACAGAGCTAGCCTAGGGGTAGGAAGCCAAGATTGATGATAGTCAAACAGAAACATATGGAAAGGGAAATGTAAGTAAATAATAATGTTGGATCCCTTTTATCAACTCTACTCCGTCAGCCCAGATTCCCACGTGAAAAACCTAGGCTATAAATACCACATGTAAGCCCCCCTCATTTTGACAAGCCAGCCATTGCCATATACAATATACTCCCTTTAATTTGTATTCTTGGCAAGCCGTGTCTTTCAGTTTCAATTCAGTGCCATATATGGCTTTCACAGTGTCTAGTACTACTGTTGCAGGAGGCAACGTTTTTCCGTCCATTTGGACGGATTCCGATGACTCTGGACGTAATATTATTAGTAGAAATGGATTTCCCTTGATGAACAAGGGATCACTACTACATCTCTCGACTAAGGGTTGCAACAGGCGGGCTTTAAGCGTCACCTGCAGCGTTGCCACCCGACCACCTTTTTCTGTTCCATCATCACCTCCACCGAGGGAAAGCAGCCATGAACGAAAGCTATCAGCTTGGACAAGCATACGACAAGAGAGATGGGAAGGAGAGCTGCTCGTTGAGGGCGAGATTCCATTATGGCTGGTACCTACCTTTTACTGTTGGTTTCTTTGCACCCAGATATTAATTACTGATCATCGAGAATTTATTTGATAAGAATTAATTCACAGGATCGATGCGAAAGATAAATCAAACAACTTTGCCTTGTCGCATGGTGCACACTACTCAGTACTGCATTAATTTTATATTATCATCATTCTACCCTTAGAGTTAAACCTCACGTGATGAGCACGTGTTGATGTGTCATCCATTTCACAGTAGGTTACAGTCTCGGAGGTGATGGGGGAAATTAAAAACAAACTTAATCTCTTAATCCCATTTTATTTATTTATTTTATAACGTTAAATTAGAGGGATCGAGTTCAGGAGAGATTTATTAGTTTTAACTACTAGAGTATACTGCTGCTTGCATGCAGAGAGGGACCTACCTGAGGAATGGACCAGGGCTATGGAACATCGGAGACTACAGCTTCCGGCACCTGTTCGATGGCTACGCCACCCTGGTCGGACTTCACTTCAACAACGGCCGCTTGACAGCCGGCCACCGTCAGATAGAGTCGGAGGCCTATAAGGCAGCTATGAAGAACAAGAGGCTATGCTACCGTGAATTCTCCGAGGTCCCAAAGCCGGCCAATTTCTTCTCATATGTAGGCGAACTAGTTAACCTGTTCTCCGGAGCATCGTTGACAGATAATGCCAACACCGGCGTGGTTATGCTTGGAGATGGTCGAGTCGTGTGCCTGACAGAGACAGTGAAAGGATCGATTCAGATCAACCCGGATACACTGGAGACAATAGGGAAGTTCGAGTATAGCGACAAGTTGGGTGGGTTGATCCAGTCGGCGCACCCGGTGGTGACCGAGTCGGAGTTCTTGACGCTATTACCTGATTTGGTGAACCCAGGGTACGTGGTAGTTAGGATGGAAGCAGGGACGAACGAGAGGAAGGTGTTAGGAAGAGTGAATTGTCGGTGTGGACCGGCTCCGGGTTGGGTCCACTCGTTCCCTGTGACGGAGAATTATATAATTGTGCCGGAGATGCCGTTGAGGTATTGCGTTCAGAATCTATTGAGGGCGGAGCCTACACCACTGTACAAGTTTGAGTGGCACCCTGAATCCAAGGCCTTCATTCACGTTATGTGTAGAGCCACAGGCAAAATAGTAAGCTCTCTCTCTCTCTCTCTCCATACATATAAATGTTTACCAAAAAAAAAAGTAATCTATTAACCAAAATCCTTGAGTCTTGAAATCCAAGGTAAATGGGTTTAGTTTCTACTTTCTAGTGGAGTTTTCAAAGAAAATGTGTATGGTGGAATCCATACCCATTACCCAATTATATTCATATCCGATCTGATCGGACTTGGGTACTTAACTACTTGGTGAGGATTCAATTTCAACCCCACTAAGCACGGGTATGGAGCAAGGTAGGAAATTGGATTTGATTGGCTCCGTTTTATGGCCAAACTAAAATAAGCATCGCCTTATAGACGGTCTAGAATGGTGAAACAGCATCCCTGCAACGTGACAACATATAGATTTAGTTGAGTTGGGATAAGGTTTTGTTTGAGTTGAGTTGAATTTGGGTGTAAAAATCATCCATCTCCATCATCACCTGCCTCATCCTAGCAACCTACCCAAGTGGGTTGACAACACGAAGTTTATTTTTTTATTCTACTTCGTCAATGGCCGTATTTTCCATTTAATTGGACCAAAGTTTAGAGAAGAAAGTCTCACTAATTTCCGAAATTTCAATTTGGCCATATATTGTTTTTCATATAATGAATACGGTTTCTTGAAATTGAAGGTGACCACCGTGGAGGTGCCTCTGTACGTGACATTCCACTTTCTAAATGCATACGAAGAGAAAGATGAGGATGGTCGAGCAACAGCCATCATCGCCGACTGTTGCGAGCACAATGCCGACACCACAATTCTTGAGAAGCTCAAGCTACAGAATCTCCGATCACTCTCCGGCGAAGATGTATTGCCTGATGCTAGGTAAATTTCTGTAACCGAATATAATTTTTTTTCCAGTTCTACCTTTTCCCACATGTGCTTGCCTTTCGTTTCATGGGGCTACTAGTTCACCCTGGACCAGTAAGAGCCTCATCATGCACCCCAACATATTGGATGGACGCTGTCCTGTTTAATTAACACTTTGTTAATTAGGTTTTGGGCACTGTTTTCAAAACCGGATCGGACAGTCGGATCGGAAAAACCGGGAACCGATCACCTAACCGGTTCTGTTTTCCTCTGAAACCGCTTTTTCCCTCAAAACCGTTGATTTTGGTCAGCCAACCACTGAACCAGCCGGTTAATCGTTCCAACAGTTTTGACCGTTCTTCAATTTTTTTTTTTATTTGTCAGAATGGGCCAGCCGTTTGGGTTGATCGGCCGACCGTTTGAACCAGTAACCGGACCCCTGACCGGTTCGTTTTTAAAAACCATGGTTTTGGGTTTTTCTCTCATGAAAAATAATTACAGGGTTGGCCGTTTCACAATTCCTCTGGACGGGAGCGCAACTGGGAAGCTAGAGGCAGCGTTGGACCCAGACCATCATGGAAGAGGGCTGGACATGTGCAGGATCAACCCTGCTTTCCTGGGCAAGAAATACAGATATGCTTATGCTTGTGGAGCCCGACGCCCTTGTAACTTCCCCAATACCATCACTAAGGTAACATTGGTCATAAAGCCTGGATAAAAGATGATGTTTGTTAATGCATAGTTCTTGCTTAATCCCACATGGTTTCCTGTGAATTCATGAACCCAATTTCTCAAATGTATCACAGACCGACTTGCTCAAGAAAACAGCGAAGAATTGGCATGAAGAGGGTGCCGTGCCATCAGAGCCATTTTTTGTAGCCCGTCCTGGTGCAACAGAAGAAGACGATGGTGAGCCAACAAGATTGAACCTTGCACCAGTCTAATGTTGAGACGTTTACTTGACTTGAGGAGTCACTAACTAGCCACTTCTAATTGTGATTGCAGGTGTGGTTATCTCCATGGTCAGTGCTAAGAACGGTGAAGGTTACGCACTGTTGTTAGACGGTTCCACCTTTGAAGAGATTGCCAGAGCAAAGTTTCCTTATGGTCTTCCATACGGGCTACATGGATGCTGGGTTCCAAAGAATGCGGAAAATCCACTACTGGGTAAATGATTGATTGATATAAGATGGTGAAGTGGCAATACTAGTGTATCAAGAATTTCTACTCTGGAATTGTGAATGCTTAGCAAATGTATCTATTTTGTATAGTTTCTGCATCTTTGACATCTTTCAGACAATCTCAGCCTACTTAGCTGTTTGAGCTTCCAGATTAAGGTGTGAAAAATATGGAATTTCATCAATGTACCATATGTATGTAATGACTATCAGCAGGATGTGGCTATTGTACACAGTATATAAATGAATTATTAATGGTTATTCAGGTTAAACTGTACCGATCCACTTATTTATGGGCTAATTCAAATAAAACAGGGAACATCCATTGTAAATGAACCATACAACAATGAGCATGCATACCATGCCTACAGTATAAGCAAACCTGATATTATTACTATAATTATGGTGATTTGACCTCAAACCAAAATTTTATTGTCAAAATCTTGCTGCTCCATCATAATTCTCTTCTATGATTTGGGATATAAGAAGCAAACAAACTTACTTCAAATTATTCTTCATCTGAACAACGATGGAAAATTCCCTCGTGTTGGCAGCAGATGATGCAAGGATATATAATTTTTTGGCAAAGCAAAGATTTGCAGATGGATCCTGCAGCGGTGGAACCTTGATATTATCTTACAGACACGATGATTACATCAGCTAGTTTGATCACTTTTGGTCTGTATAAACAGCATCGACATCATCAAGTTCAAGTAATTTGGACATAAGTTCTTTGTTCAATTCCATAGCTTCATCATCAACCTGAAACCCACCAATACAATAACTCTGGTAAAACTTGAACGTTGAATGCCAGAATGTGCTGGAAAATCTTGAATTATGTAAACAAGGTTAGAAAGTTTCAAAACATTAACTGAATAGTTCTTTTAATGGGGTGTCAATGTTTGAGCAATCTTTGTGCATCACAAGAAAGAAAATGGAAGGCAGTGCCCCTTAAGAAGCTAAAGTGCATCCAATACTATGATCCAGTAAACTGAAAGATTCTGAATTTTTCTATTATGTTTCTTTATGGAATGAAGCTAAAGCTATTTATTGCAAGAACTCATAGAAGGACAAAACCTAGCATTTAGAAATTACCATCAACCTCTTCTATGACAAAATGCAGATGGTTGATCTAGCAAGGGAGTATTTCTAATGACAGCAGTGTAGCCTATGGTAGATCATCATCATCATCTAAGACTTTTACCAACTATTTGGGGTCAGCCACTATAGTAGAATATGCATTAAAAAATTCTGAATTTTAATGACAGCAGTGCAGCTTACGGTAGATACCCATACAATAAATCCTTTCAGAAACCTCCTCACACTACGAAGTAACATTTCATTTAATCATCATTAAGCCTTGTCTCAACAATCTAGGGTCAAGTACATGAATCCTATTTCGCCATTCCACTCTGTTCAGCGCTAGAGTAACATTTCATTTCAGATAGATAATTAAAAAAAAAAAAGATTCAGGAAAAAAAAAGGAAGATGAAGTCCCACAAGTCCTAGATTAAGACATGTACTAGTCATCAAATAAGTTGGAAAGCACATAAATTGAATACAATTACAGACACATACATTGCCATCTTATCACGCACTGATTTTGAATCCAAATACATCAAAACCTCCACATTGTTATGCCAGAATATCAAAAATTCCATCTTGGGTTCTTCTCATCACCCCCTCCAATAGTTAAAAATTTTGCATATAATACAAATAGAATACACATTAATATTCTTTTAAAGAAAATGCCCAGATTACATATTTTTCAAAAAATACTGAAAATGTGTATAAGTTGGGAAAAGTATATTATATGCAAATAATTTGAATTTTCAAAAATGCAGGACCAAAAATTCAGGAACTTTTTACTATATATTATAAATTAAAAAACTAATATTTATACATATGCATGTAGTTAATATATTATAGACATTTACCTATAAAACATGCCAAACATTTTATTTTAAACTCTTTAAATGAAAAGATATTAAACGCAAATGCATCTAGCCAACCTTTTACAGTATTAGATTTATTGAACTGAATTTTGTGTTGCATTCCATGTTCCCTATTCCAAATTGTGCACAAATACTTCTATTTCCCCATATCATATTCATGCCACATATTCACTAACTACACCCCCTCCCAATGTTCTGTTATTCTTGATAAAGGCTACTAGTTAATGCTGTTCCCAGCTGCCCAGGGTGAGGGGTGGACTGCATATGGACCTAACCCTTGGCATTTTTTGCACAAAGTGGCTGCTCACAGACTCGAACCCATGTTCTCACACTTGTCTGCCTGAGATTTTATCATTGTACCAGGCAATGGCTCCTATGTTATATTATGCTTGATAAATAATGACAAATTTATTATGGAAAGAAAAGGAGAAGAGAAGAGAGTGACAACATACAGAAAATATACAAATTACCACATGTATCAAATGGAGGAAAAAACTACAGAGTGAAAGAAGAGAATTCCAACTTATAGTTTTACCAAAAAAAATCCAACTTATAGAGAATTTCTATATAAACAATTTCATGACAAGAAAGTGGCCCTCTGATTCACATTGTGCAGATAAGACAAAAGACAAAATCAACATCTAAAGAATCAGGTATGCCATCTATCTTGCTGGCTATGGCTAGCATGTCAACTTCCATAAAAGATCTGTAATGCCTTCATCAAAAGTATATCCCATCTATTTACAAGGTGAAAACCATTGGTATAGACCAAAGAAGCATGATAATGCAAAAGATAAACTGAAGTACATTTCAGCATAACTGTGTGGGAGTTTGTATAAAACTCCTAGTAGCTATTCCTTTAAGTGCCACATCTAAATGACAAACAAAAAGGAAATCAAATGACTTCTTTGTGGGGCAAGGTTATAATAAAGATGCACACACAAATAAAACAATAGCAAGGTAAGTAGCTGCTTAAGAAAGATACCTCAATGGTGGTTATTGGAAGTAGCTCAAATCCATTATCAGGTTCAAAAGCTATTCCTTCTTCGCGGAGTTTAGACAGTATCATAGAATAATTCTCTGATGAACTTACAACTTTGTAGTAGCTAGAGAAACAAACCAACCAATGGTGAGAATCCTGTATAGTCAAATCATCAAAGGGATCCCAAAGTGAAGAAAACTACAGAAGAGGAAAAAATGATGTGGGCAAGAAAGAATGAATGTGAAAATGTTAATGTTATCAAACCCCATCTAAATTTATGATGGACCAACTTGTTGCCTTCTTCATTTTTTGCCCATGGAAATTTCATCTTCTACCAACTTAAGTGTAGAGTAGTTCTAATGTTTATATTTTTTGAAATGGTAATCTGTTGTACTGAAATAATATATATATATATATATCAGCACCCATATGCACTAAGGAGCCATACAAAGGTATAGTTCAGTATGGTAGTATGACTTCTAACCAAAAATAAATAAATAAATATGTTAGTGTGACATAAACAATGTATTCTATTCAAAAAACAAACTAGATGGAATTCCCCTGCAAATCTTGTTTATTAACAACCATGAGCACAGTGTTCCTTTGGCCCTAGTTTTACAAGATACCCAACCAGCTCTTGAACATATTTTTACAATTTTTAAGAAAAAAACATGATTTTTACAAGTTCAAGCAGTGACTTGATCGTCAACAGCAATATCTAGGACTTAGGAGACCTTAAAGAAAAGAAAAGTGAGGTCGCTTTGTTAATAGTAATTTGGTATAGCTTTCTAAACATTTTTGCCATCTTTCAGGATTGAAAACTATGAAGAACAAAAAACAGCATTTTGATATGTGAAATCAGCTCAAGTCACAGAAAGTGGCACCAAAATAGGTGTGTAGTTTTCAAGAACTGGGAGACAGTTCATGAGGTGCTTCTTTGAAATGATTTGAAGCTGTATATAAATGTAAATATGTATGTATGTATACATGTGTGTATATTTATATAAAAGATAACTCAAGCAAGAAAGGGACTTCTAACCAAATGGAACATCTCATTAGATTAAAAATGGATAATTAAGCCAGAATAGAATTCAAACTAAGAAAAGCTTTCAACAGGAGTAAAGGCTTTTTTGTTTGACTTTACAAAGCATGTTATTGAATGTCTACAAATCTCTCTAAACAGATTTGATGTAAGCAAATATGTTGAAAGCTTTTACCACTAAATAGAGGGGAGTTGGAATCCATTGCAGCCTGCTTAGAGTGCCTTTGGTCACAGTGGCCTTTATCCTATTTAGGACTTCCCCTAGGTGCTAACCCAAAGGAAAGTAGATTTTGGAACCCTGTGGTGAAAAAATTCGAAAAGAAATTGACAGCTTGGAAGAGAAACTATATTTCTCTGGGGGCAAAGCAACTTTGATTAAAGCAATAACACTAGCCAATTTGCCAATCTACTTCCTATCGGTCTTTAGGATACCCAATAGGGAGGCTAAGAGGCTAGAAAAATTGATGAGAGACCTCTTATGGGAGCTTGGGGAAGAGAAAAAATATCACTTGATTAGGTGGGAAGTGGTGAGCCAAAGCGAAAAAGGAGGACTAGGGTTAGAGAATGTAGTGTGCAAGAATGAAGCTCTTCTAGGTAAATGGCTCTAGAGGTGGCCATTGGAAAGAGAAAGGTTATGGCATGAAGTGGTAAAGAGTATCCATGGCTGTTCTGTTACTGGTTGGGATGTTGGGATATCTCGAAGGGCTTTACTCACATTGCCTTGGAAGGCAATCTCTAGCACTCTTCCCAAGTTCCTCGGGTTTGTAAGGTATGACGTCTACTCTGCAAATTCTGTCCTCTTTTGGGAAGACGTTTGGGTGGGCACTCAGCCTCTAAAAGATCGTTTCCTGTCTCTTTATTCCATCTCCCTCTTAAAAAGAAACCTATCTCAAGATTCTTTCCCCCCTGTTCTCCCTTTGGTTTTAAACTGGGACTTTGGGTTTCGTAGAGGCGAGTTCGTTTGTGTTTCTGAGCTCTTGCTTCTTCTAGAGTTTTTGTGTTTGGACCCTCCTAAACCTAATAAAAGGATTTGAACATTTACCCCGAGTGGCTCTTTCACTTGTGCCTCTTTCTTTAAATCCTTTTGTTCCTCTCCCTCCTCTCAAGTTTTCCCTGTTAAAGAGATATAGTCAAGGCCAATTCCTCCTAAAATAGTTGTGTTATATTGGAAAGCCTACTATGGTAAGATCAATACTTTGGAAAACTTGCAAAAGAAGAAACCTTATATGTGTTTGTCCCCAAACTGGTGCTTTTTATGTTAAGTGAAGAGTGAGGACTGTCACCATTTGTTGATATCTTGCTTTTTTGCTGCTAGTATTTATTTATTTTTTTTGGATCAATAACTGTGAAAATGTATTCATTAAATTTAAGAAGAATTACAAAGCAAGGGGGCTAAACAATCTTAGCTCCCTAAAACAGTCTATGAGCAGCAAATACAATTACAATAAAGCCCAAAACAGAGAGTTTCTATTAACCCCTTGCCTGGCTAAACCATCTGCCAGTGAGTTTGCACTTCTCTTAGCCCATTTGTACTGAATTTCAACATCCTTAGCCAGCCACTTAAATTTTCGTTTTTCATTGTTGCACTTCCATATCCTTGAGTTATCTTCTTTTAACCAGTTCACCACCACTTCAGAATCTCCTTCAATAATCAACTTTCTAATTTGCATCTCCTTGGCTCTTCGAACCCCTTCAATGGCTGCAAGAATCTCAGCCCTCAAGGAGTCCCCTTCCCCAGTTGGTCCTGAAAACATAGCTAACAGATTTCCATGTTCATCTCTTATTGCTCCCCCTATTCCAGATGGACCCAGATTACTCATACTTCTGCCATCAAAATTTAGTTTAAGAAAGCCATTAGATGGGGGACTCCAGCAAGAGAGTGATGTCTTCTTAGCTGAGGCTAATTCTGCAATTTCCTTCCAGTTTTTTACCATCTCATCTACTAAGAAGTCTGCAAACAAGGCCAAAGTTTTCAGCCTATGTATCACCCTAATATAGATTACCTCCAATATTACTTCCAAAGTTCTCCTTTTTTGAAAATATCCTTGAGTTCCTCTCCTCCCAAACAGTCCAGCATACTGCAGCCCTCATACATCTCCACATAGCCTTGGCCCTTTTTGTTGGCCAACTCGGCATGAACCTGAATAAACTTTGCACATTCATAGGGGGGGGCCCACCTGCACCCAAACAAAGTACACCATTCCCAAATATTTTTAGTAAATCAACAGGATATCAGTAAATGGTATTTAGACTCACCATCGGCTTTGCAGAGAGTACACCAATGAGGACACAAACAGTTGTTGGGTCTTTTTCTTTGAAGTAGATCACATGTATCAACTCTTTCCAGAAAGGATTCCCAACAGAAACTCCCAACCTTAGGGGGTATAGGAAGACACCACACCTCTTTAACAGGGAAGGACAGACCCAAAGAAGGAGGTTGAACTAGAGCTTTAAAGAAGGAAGCACATGTGAAAGAACCGGAAGAGGTGAGAGACCAAATTCTGCTGTCTGTCTTTGTAGGCTCTAAAAAAACCCCTTCAAGAATAGATAGCAAGGATAAGACATAATCAAATTCTGTGTCCCTAATTTCCCTTCTAAAGCCCAAGTTCCAGCTGAACCCAGAAGTTGAGTTAGAAGGAACAAGGAAGGAGGAGACTGGCTGGTTTTTAAGAGTGGAAAAGTGAAAAGATTCAGAAATTGATCTTTTAAAGGAGAATCCCCAATTCAAATATGTTCCTAAAAATTGATGAGATTACCTAAGTGCAGGTCATACCTGATCCATGGAGAGAACAAAGGCAAAATAGCTTGAATAGCTTTCCAAGGTGCTGCTCTTGTAGTCCTTGCCACAACCCTAGAGTCCCATCCATTGCCTGCTACCCCATGAATGCTGCCCACTATCTTCACCCACAATTGATCCTTCTCCAAAGAAAATCTCCACAACCACTTCCCTAGTAGTGCCAAATTCCTACTCCTTATATTCCCAATACCCAAACCTCCTCTCTCTCTTGCTCCTACAAGCCATCTCCCACCTAACCCCCCTATGGTCCTTTTTCTCCTACCCCGGCTCCCAAAGGAAATCTCTCATTTGTTTTTCTAACCTACTAGCCACCTTAGCTGGAATCTTAAAGACTGATAAAAAGTAGACAGGAATGTTAGCTAGAGTGGACCTAATTAAAGTGATCATCCCACCAAGATACAAATAGTTCTTCCAAGTTGCAAGTCTCTTTTCAAACCTCTCCACAAATGGACTCCAAAACTCATCTTTTCGAGGGTTATCTCCCAATGGCAACCAAGGTAACTTAGGGGCCAATTAGAGACTGCACACTCCAAGATACCTGCACAATCCAACATCTCCCTCTCCCCCATATTTACTCCCACTAGACAGCTCTTCTCAAAATTCACCTTGAGGTTTGACATTTGCTCAAAGAGTTGTATAGTGAGCTTCTGGTTTCTTATCCTATTTAGGTCCCCCTCCTTCACAAAAAATTATTGTGTCATCTGCAAACTGCAAATGAGTGAGTGGCACATTCTCCCTTCCAACTCTCCATCCTCTTATTAAGTCCCTGGAGTCTGCTTGAGAAATTAATCTCCCCAAAACCTCTGCAATAATCGTGAATAAGAATGGGGAAAGAGGATCTCCTTGTCTTATTCCTCTCAAAGCTGGAAAGAAATCCACCACCGTCCCATTTATCAAAATGGAATAATGGCATTTCCTGATGCATCCCATCACCCACTTACACCACCTGTCTCCAAACCCAAAATTGACCATCACCTCCAACAAAAACGACCAATCCACCATGTCATAAGCTTTTTCTAAGTCTAGCTTACAAACCACCCCTTTTTTCTTGGATCTCTTGAACTCCTCCAAACTCTCATTTGCAATAAGTATTTGATCTGTTATCTGCCGCCCTTTCACAAAAGCTCCATGTTGTCCGCTATGATTATTGGGAGCACTTTTCTAATTCTAATGGACAGCACCTTAGTGATGATCTTGTAAAGGCTGTTTACCAAGCTGATCGGCCTATAGTCCCTTGGGTGATTTGCATTCCTTTTCTTGAGAACCAAGGCAATGAATGTGGAATTTAGCCCCGAGTTTATCACTCCTCGATAATGAAATTCATCCACTATCCTTAGGTCCTCTTTTAAAACCTCCAAAGAATCCTGATAAAAAGCCATCGTAAAACCATCAGGGCCTAGTGCCTTTGATCTGTCCACATAGAAAACATTGCTTCATTTATTTCTTCCAAATCAAATTTCCTTTCCAGCCATTCCTTTTCCTCCAACTTCAATGTAGATCGTTCCAATCCTTCAATCCAAACCCTATTGTTTAGGGATCTTCTAAAGATAGACCTAAAGTGATTTGCAAAAGCCATTTCAATTTCATTTTGATTGGCAATTGTTGTCCCTTCAATCTCCAAACTTGAGATATAATTCTTTCTCCTCCTCCCATTTGCCATTGCATGAAAAAACTTGGTATTTCTATCTCCCTCTTTCAACCACGTACACCTTGACTTTTTTCTCCAATTTTTTTCCTCCTGCAAAAGACAATCCTCCAATTGTTTACGCAGATTCCATCTTTGCTCTTTATCCTCTTCTGTAAAACATCCCCTCCCTTCCTTACTAACCAATGCCTTAATTTGAACAGTCACCATTTGTTTCCTCTCCTCTAGTCTCCCAAAATCTAATAGATTCCACTCCTTGATTCTACCCTTCAGATGTTGGAGTTTTTTATGAAACCTCATTCCATTCCATTTCACTGTTGGGTTATTCTCAAGCCACCAATCTTGGACCTTCTTAATAAAACTTGGGTGTCCAAGCCACATGTTTTCAAATCTAAAAGGGGTGGGGCCTGCATTTCTCACCTCCTCCTTACAAATTACTATAGGCCAGTGATTTGATGTCACCCTTGGGAGTGTTCTAGAATTCAAACTTCACCAATGTTCTTCCCAGTCATTTGAAAATAAGAACATGTCCAGCTTGGAACATATTGGGTTCACTTGGAGATTGGAGCAGGTAAAACAGCTATGTGACAATGGGATTTCCTTAAGTCCATAGGCATCCACAAATATGCTCATGGTTGACCTCTGCCTAGTACTATTTGTTTCTTCCAAGAATCTGATTACATTGAAGTCACCTCCTAAACACCAAGGTCCTTCCCACAAACCCCTTATATCAGCCAGTTCTTCCCAAAGTTGCCTCCTCTCTCTATAGTTATTCGGTCCATAGACATTGGTTAACACCCATCCTCCACCTGTCTAAACTTCAGGGAAACTGAAAATTGGCCTATCAGCTTCTCCTTACCCTCCAATACTTCTTTTTTCCACATTGTCACTACACCCCCTACAGACCCCCATGAGGGCAAAAATAACCAATTGATCCCCCTACCTCTCCAAACACTTCTTACCCACTTATTGTCAAAATCTGCTCTTTTAGTCTCCTGCAAGAAAACTACATCCATGTCTATTTTCTTAATGGCCTCTTTTATTACTACCCTCTTCCTAGCATTTCCTAGCCCTCTGACATTCCAACTTAAGATCTTCATTTTGCTGTATTCTTGACCCCTTGCTCCTCTTACCCTCACTTGTTCCCTTTCCTCCTGTCCCTTTTAACACCAAGACTACTAGCTCCTTCCACATCCTTCATCAGTCTTTCCACTTCACTTAATTTTTTCCTTTTAGCCTTAGTTTCTTCTCCCTTTTTTTGTAGAAACATTTTTAAACCATTTGGATCTTTCACTTTACATCCCAACTTCTGCACAAAAGTTGCCACTAAATCCTCACTAGTCAACTCTCTCTTTTGACTTTTTATTCCTCCCTCCTTGTTCTGTTTCCTTACCTTTATCCTCATTATCCTTAATTTCTTCTATTCTAATTCCCTCTAGCCCTTCCTTCTATTTATTGCTCTCATCTACTTTAAGAGGCATTCAAGAATTTCCATAATTCTTTTATTTCCTCTTGCTTCTTCCTCATTTCCTATCTCACCCTCCTGCCCCTCCCTGTCTCCACTGCTATCTCTTGCCCCTTCCCCACCTTCATAGGTAGCAACCTCTAGACTTGGATCCGTATTTGGCAAATAGGATAAAGAGCAAACATTAGTATTACAAACCGAAAAGACACAGTTACCTGGGTTGGATTGGGGAAGAATGGGATTGCCGGAATTAGAAGCAGAGCCTGTTAGACCCTGAGGTTGAAAATGAGGTTCTTCTAACTCCTTGGTTCGGTTCTGGTAAGAAGGCATTTCCGTCACCTCTGTTAAACAGAGATTACTTCTCTCACCCTCTTGTTTGTTCCTATCTTTTGTACCTTTGTTTTGCTTTTGGAAAATCTCGGATACTTCATTACCCAGTTCCTAAGTGGTCAAAAGATTGGGATAAGCGGCTTCTAAGAATGAGACAGGCTTATTACTAACAGCATTAGGAAGACTTTCCACTCTGTTTCGAGTGTTTAGCTCTTTACTGGCACGAGAAAGAGGTTCCCCAGCTTGCACTTCTTGAAACAGAGATTCCAAGTTAAGAGTTGCAGCGATCTCTTCTTCTGCGACCTTACCGAACTCAGCATTGCCTATACTCGACTGGCTTTCTAGATCTCTTCTGTGTCTGCATCTTCAGTACAATCTACCTAGCCTTCATCAAAACCCTCCTCCACGTTGCAATCTCTGGCGTACCTGGGATTTGGTCGATCTAGTCAAGATCTCCCTGCCCTAGGATCGTTCGACGCTGTGCGAGAAACCCACTGTAAGGAGCTCGAGTTCCGTACAGACCTTCTGGAGGAAGTAGCGCCTTCTCTACTAGCCTTCTTCGAGGAGGAAGAAAATAGACGGTTACTATCGTCTATTGTCTCTCGCTGCAAACCCCGAGTCACGTGCACACTTAGACAAGCACGTGGATTAGGGTTCCACCAAAGGTTGAACCGATCGGGCCTCCTACTGGTTCAGATGCTCCAACTCGCAACCCAGATCTTTTTTTAACCACATCAGATAAGGAAGGGTGGCCTTTTGAGGTTACACCTAATTCAAAAATAATTTAAATTTTTTCCTTAATTAACTTGCGTGACTTTTGGGCCTCCCTCATCAACTTTTCAGTTTCCACTTTAAGTTGACCACTAGTTTTGAACTCTGTCTCCACCTGTAAGCCCCTAGTAACCCAGCCTTCCATGTCAGCATCATCTTCAACCTTGGAGCTTCGTCCCCAAAGCTCTGCCTCGAGCTCCAAAACCAGCCATATTTTATACCAGCTTCCATCCGCAAGCACCTCTATTGTTCTTGGAATTGAATCAGGTTTCACCCCAACCATCCTCACCTCAACAGCTCGAAAGTTTTGCAGCCGATAATCCTCCATTTCCCCTCCCAAGAGGCCTCACGATATTTCCCACATTTACTTCGTTCCAGAGATAAAACGGAAGATCCACCAGTTTGAACAGGAAGTTTCCGCCAAGCTGTTCCATCTCATTACATAATGGCTTCCACTTTTGAACTTGGACCATGCCTTCTTCACATTCGAAAGCAGTAAAACCCATCATTGATTCTTAAAATTGCATTCCTTGCTGAATAAGGTTACAACGCAATCTCAACCTCCAAGTTCAGATTAATCACAACTGAATCTAAAACCTTCCTCCAGTCTTTTATCTCCTTGTTAACTGATATCACCAAGTTACGTTCCCAATCACCTTGTTCACCTTCAAGCCACAACTTCAAACCAGTATTGGAACTCGATATAACCTCTCTGACATTGTAAGGTTTCTGCTTCAAGTGCTGCTCCAAATATTTCAGAGTTGCGGAACTTTGTTCTCTCCCCTGCTTCACATGCCTGTCTACAAAGACGAGAAAATGCTGCAGCTCCCTTATGAAAGCCTTCCAACCTTGTGTCTTCTTCCCTTCTGGTAAGCAGACCATCTGTTTCCTGGCACCGAAGTATTCTGAGATAGTAATAAACCATCCTTTTCCATTGCACCTCAGCTCCACTTCAAACCTCTTTCTTTCCATTTCTAACGCATTCCTCCAACCAGCTGTTCTAACCGATTGTAGTACACCATCAATAAAACCCTTCAACCATAAAACCGCCTCTTCGAATAATAATATCATCGCCTTCCTGTCTTCCCTAATTTTTAGCATATTCTTGCCTTTGGGTCTTCCACTCTCCAGTATGAAGGGATGAGAGATCCATCACATGGACGCCCAAAGATTGCGGAATAAGGGGCGAATTTCAAAAATTTTTTCCTCTCCCTTCAACTGGGAATCACATTCCCTATTTAGAAAATCATATTTTCAAGGATAAATCTTGAACCTTAAACTGAACCAGATCTGAACCAAAAGGAATGGGAGAGAATAATACCTGATACGGAGAATTAATATCTCCCAACGAAGGTGTTCACGCCCAAGGAAGGATCCAAAGACTGCTCCCACTGAAGATGGCGCAGTGCAGGATGGAGCAGAATCAACAGTGTTCTTCCCCAAGAACTCTGTCCTTCGCAAGAAACAGTAGAATGGAACGTGAGCACAGCTTCCTTTTCAATCCTTTCTCAAAGAACTGATGTCAAGATCCAATCTTGACTTCTCCCACAGTTGGAGATCGAACTGGCAAACAGGGCGACAAGAGCAGGGAGGCGGCAAGAGAGTATTCGCAGGCTGCAGAATTCTCTCTTCTTGATTTCAGCACTAAAGAGGATCTGATGTGTTTCTTGTTGGTCTCTCTCAAGGCTACCGCCCCCTCCTTCTTTTTGTTAACTTAAAAGATCAGCTCCTAATCCCATTAGGAGGGTGCTTATCCAAATCATATTTGGATCAGCCTTCTCTTCTAGTGATAAGGATAAACCCTATCTGCAAATTAGATTAGCTTTATCCTAATCCCATTAGGAGGTTTCTAGATCTGAATCACATTTAGATCTGGACTCTCTGAGTGGATAGGATTAAGACCCTATCCTATCTGCTAATCCATCTCAAAATTCGCCCCTTTAATTAACTAAATAAATAGCCCAGTTCGAAATGGGCTTTAGGCCCATTAAGCTTATGTGCTCACTCAACCTTCCTAACTGCTGCCCAGTTGGGCTTCCTTGTATGGCGTGGGACCCAAGCATTGATCTACACATCAGCCACATGGGTTCGGCCCGGCCTTTGTTACAAGGCCTGGTCGAATACACTATTAAAGACAGTGCACCCCCTGAAACCCATCAAATGGGCTCTATGGGCCCAACACTTACCCTAAGTGGTCCCTGGGCCAAGCCACCTTGTAACACCCAGGGACTGTGGGCAGATGCAAGATTAGCCCATCAGGTATTATCCTCAATGGTCTTACACTTAACCTCTCAGCCCTTAATGATCATACACTGCCCGACAAGAGAGGACCTCTCCCTCAGCTGCAAGGAACAGTGTTGCACTCTCCACTTATATGGATCCCGGGAATTAAAACCTTTTGCAAACATTTTAGAAACCATAATATATATACATTTATATCTCATATAAAATATACTTTGCAAAACAAATCTCAACGATTGAAATCGGCTGCCGGCAGTCTTGGTTTCCAACAGTGAGAGCGCATCCCCGATCATTACCTTTGTCCGACAAAGGGGCTGATCCTGTCACTATGATCACCCACTCAGATGAATTCTCGGATTCTCCCAACATACCCAGGTTTCGACCCCCGCTAAGGATCTCACTGATTGGTACATCAAAGACACCCCGATCCAACACCTAGTGCAGTATCATAATCGAGTCTAGGGGTCGGGTGTAACTTTCCAGTTTTGCCCATCAATCTCCAAGGTCCAGGGCAATACTGAAAATCTGGTCCAGTTCAAAGATTCAATTAATCCCACACTGTATGTGCCTGGGGTCTCACCCCGGTAACTGAGACAAGCCACCTCAACCGACTTGATGGCACCACAGTGTCAGCCTTGTCAGGATAGGTCTCCCCAGACCGACCCACTGGCTGTGAACTTTCTAAACTAACACGAGTCTCAATAAGTGTCCTGTTTAAGGGTATTACACAGAAACATACCAAGGGAACATGAATCAAATATGCACTTTTATTCATTTACAATAAACTCATAAAGTACATCAATTTTGATTGAAGCTAAGGGCATACAAAACTGTCTAACACAGTAATAGTTTCTTTGTTGCAATGTTTAAAATTGATTTCCAACTATTCACCATCTAGAAACCTTCTTCGGATCTTTTCTCCATCTTCGACCCCCCTAAGTACTACCCAGAGCACCACTTTCACCTTCCTTTGTTACTGATTCTTTCTCCATCTTCGGATCTTTCCATCTTTTCTCCATCTCCATTTCCATCTTTGGATCTTTTGACAAACAAAATCAGTAATATCGGCACCTCCCCCCCTAGTGGGGATAAAAATGGTTAAATTTAAGAAGGCATGGTTTCAATGATGGCTCATTTGATGCTCTGATTCATTTGTTGAGTTAAAGTAGCTTGGAAGCCACTATTAACTGATAGCTCTCACCACTGTCTATTTACCTAGCAGGCTCAGGACATTTATAATGTATTTACAGTATAAAGTAACATTTTTTTGCTGCTAGTATTTGGAATTGGGTTTTAACGCTATTTGGGTGCAGGTGGAACTTGCCCTCCGAAGTAAATCTGCTCTTTGAACCATTTTCCTTTGGGCAACTGACAAAGATAGGGAACTTAATGTAGAAGTGTATAAGAGCAGCTAGTTTGTGGGCAATTTGGGAGGAGAGAAATGCTAGAATTTTTTCACGAGAATGAGAAGTCTAGTTGAAGTAAAGGAGTGTATACTGACAAGGACAATTTTCTGGTTGAAAACTTCAGACATGTTCGTGAATTTCTCTTACAATGATTAAAGGAGGAATTGGGCAGCAGTGACATCCACAACTGCCACAAAGAACAGACTACAAACTGAATGGAAGCCTCCTCCAGAAAGAGTGATCAAACTAAATTTTGATGGAAGCAGTCAAGGTAATCCAGGGCCCTCAGGTATAGGACGGATCCTGAGAGACAAGGACAGCAACACTCTATCCTTGTTCTCAGGACCAGCGGGAGTTGGAGACTCTACAAGGGCTGAGATATTAGCAGTGGTACAAGGTATACAAGTTGCTAACCAATTAGGAGTCGAGAACATGATAGTTGAAGGGGACTCTAGGTGGTAGTGGGCTGGCTTCCAGAAATAGTCTTTTAGGGTTACAGGGACCTTTTGAAGAAAGCTAATTGACTGACAAGGAATATGGCAGTTAGCTTTCAGTGGGTCAGCAGAACGGCAAATGCTATGGCTAATTCTTTGGCTAAACAAGGGGTATCAAGGAGTGATTTGTTTTGGCTACCTTGTAATTAATTTCCAGTTAGAGTGTGCTTTTTATCAGTGTTCATCACTAAGGGGAGGTAACATCTCGTGCCTCCTTTTAGGCTGATTGTACACTCCTCCCATGCCTAATAAAATACCATTCATTTATCAAAAAAAAAACAAAATGGTAATGGAATGAAAACCTGCAGTATATAACAAGATTAAGCTAAATTTTCATGGAAGCTCCTTGTGTAATCCAGGCCCTATTGGTGTTAGGGATTCTTTGAGAGCTGAGTTATTGGCACAGCTGCAAGGACCAAGGATAGCAAAGCAACTCAGGCTTCAAAAGGTGGAGGTGGAAGGGGACTCAATGTTAGTTGTATCTTGGACAATCTGTGATGCCCCAGACCCAGATGCTTGGCTGTACAGGCATACCTTAAGGGAAATCAGTTGCTTAGCTAAGGAGATGGGTGTCACCTTTAAATGTGTTAAGAGGATTGCTAATGGGATGGTGCTATAGTGGACTCCTTAGCTAAGCAGGAGGCCTATGGGCAGCAATTATTTTGGGCTAAGTTGTAATTGACATACTATTGTAAAACACATGGGTTGTTGAAAGCTCTTCCAACATTTCGTTGTACCCTTCCTAATCTAATTTATTAAAGTCTCCTTTTTCTGATAAAAAAAATCAATATAAATATATTAAGCTGAAATGTGTACGTAAGAAAGCTTGAGGATGAAGGAAATGGAATCTAACAGTATTTTTTGCCTTTTTTTCATAGAAATTACAAAAAAGCCACTCTCTCTCTTTTGCTTTTTTTCTTTCAAATTACAAGAATGCCACTCTCTTTCCTACCTCTCTCTCTCTCTCTCTCTCTCTCTCTCTCTCTCTCTCTCTCTCTCTCTCTCTCTCTCTCTCTCTCTCTCTCTCTCCTTCCTTATCAATTACAAGAAATGCCACACTCTCTCCAACAAAGTGAGCGGCTCAGCATCTTGGCTGCTAGGGGACCTGCAATCAAAGGTAGCTGAGTTTGAGCCGAGCCAAGCTCGAATTTCTGAGCTCAAGCTCAAGTCTCTAATTTGAATCGAGCTTGAGCTAGACAACACCTTGACCACTGAGGGAGACCTCAGCTCAGCACCTTGTCAACTAAGGGAGACCTTAGCTCGACACTTTGCCTGCTAGGGAAACCTCAGCTTGACACTTCAACAGCTGAGGGAGACCTCGGTTTGGCACCTCGGCAATTGAGGGAGTCTTCGGCTGCTTGAGAGACCTGCAATCAAAGGTAGCCGAGCTCGAACTTCCGAGCTTTTGACTCGAGCCGAGCTCCAGCTCAAGCTCAAGTCTCTAATTCGAATCGAGCTCAAGCCTGATAGTTTATGATCGAGCCCCTACAACGCAGGGCTCCCTCCATTAGTAAATAAATCTATTAAGCTGAAATGTGTACGTAAGAGGGCCAGAGGATGAGGGAAATGGAATCTAAAGTATTTTTTGCCTTTTATTCATGGAAATTACAAGAATGCCACTCTACCAACTCTCTCTCTCTTTTGCTTTTTTTTCTTTCAAATTACAAGAATGTCGCTCTCTCCTACCAACTCTCTCTCTCTTTTTCTTGCAAATTACAAGAATGTCATCTCTCTCTCTCCTTATAAATTACAAGAATGCAACTCTCTCTCTCTCTCCAACAGAGGGAGACCTCAGCTCGGCATCTCGGCTACTAGGAGACCTACAATCAAAGGTAGTCGGGCTTGAGCCAAGCCGAGCTCAAACTTCTAGCTCAAGCTCAAGTCTCTAATTCGAATCAAGTTCGAGCTAGACGACACCTCAACCACTGAGGGAGACCTCGGCTCGGCACCTTGGTCACTGAGGGAGATCTCGGCTCAACACTTCAACAACTGAGGGAGACCTCAGCTCGACACCTTGTCAACTAAGGGGAGGTTTCCCTAGCAGGCAAGGTATTGAGCTAAGCTCGGCACCTTGTCAACTAAGGGAGACCTTAGCTCGACACCTCGCCTGCTAGGGAAACCTCAGCTCAACACTTTAGCAGCTGAGGGAGACCTCGGTTTGGAACTTCGGCAATTAGGGGAGACCTCGGCTCAGCACCTCGACTGCTTGAGAGACCTGCAATGAAAGGTAGTCGAGCTCGAACTTCCAAGCTTTTGACTCGAGCTCAAGCTCAAGTCTCTAATTCGAATCGAGCTCGAGCCTAATAGTTTATGAACGAGAACTAAGTACATAAGGAAGAATAAATATTACATTTAATCATGGAAGACAAAAGCCGTAAATCATTACCTTTCAGAAAACCTAAGTACATAAGGAAGAAACAAAATCAAGAAAAGAGTTATCAAAGATGCAGATTCTTGGTATAAAGTCCAACCAGGGAAACTCTATATACAATCCAAATTGAAAATTAGATTTAGGGACTACATGGCCTGATCTATATGATCCACTTTGGAAGCCCAAAACAAGGTCATCTGATCTGAGAATATGGCTGCATTCCCAGTTTATGAAACACTCCAGGAGAATAGCGGGTGTAAAATGGAAGTGGGGCACACAGCCTCAGGTGGGACCATGCCTAGTGATAGAATTCAGGTCTGCCTTAGAGTTCGACCTGACTGAGTTCAGTTATGTAGAAGAAGAAAAGGTGATAAAGAGAGAGAGAGAGAGAGAGAGAAGAGAGAATTCTGGTTCGAACTGAAAGAGTCAACTTGACTTCTCCCAGTCGGCCAGTAAGTATTTATATTATTATTAAAACATAACTGAAAAGACCTATGTGCCCTTACTTAAGTTAAGAGCACTTGTTCCAACACAACATTACAGATCAGCAACATTAATCAAGGTATAAAGACAGAAATACCCCTATGCTAACGCCTAGAAATGGGGTGTTGGTGCAATGAGATCAGAAGATCCATAACCCCTGTGAGAGAAATCCAATTTCTTCTTCTCTCTTTGGTTTTTCAGTGACAGTTTCATAGTTTATGCTTAACCTTTTAGGTCAATTTACTATAGCTTAAGCAAGTTCTTTATTTCTACTAAGTGATGATTGATTAGTTTTCCTTAGCTATTAAAGCCTCTTTTACTGTCTTGGTCAGATTTAGTTACAGGGTTCACTTAAGACAACTTTTGCTGTAGTTTCAGGTTTGTCACTTTTCTTTCAGCCTATTTTTCAGGTTTCAAAGCTTATCTGTTTTCTTGATTTGGGTATTATTGGATAAGTTATTCAAACCAATACCTTGCAAATGAGATGTGTTTTGGAAGAGTTGTGACCATTTTACTGATAGGGTGTCGGTTGGTGAAAATAACTCAATTTTTTTCATTTTTCTGAAATTGTAATATAAGTAGGAGAGTGTTAAATTTAAGAATTTATGTTCTTTATCTAACCTTTTTTTATAGATAAAATATCATATTTCCATTAAATCAGAAAGAAATTACATAATCAGTCCCCTGGGAAGGCGTGAGATGCCGCTTCTCCAAACATGAAGCACACAAAATATTAAAACACAGAATCTAAAGCAAAATGTACATGTGTACTAATACAAAATTACAGCTCAGCCCAAAATAGTGTTTCCCGAGTTGTGCCCTGTTTTGCCAAGCTATCAGTGAAGGCATTAGCTGATCTCCTCACCCACTGTACAGTAACAGTTATATTCCTTATCAACCATTTGTATTTCTTTAGCTCATTCTTGTAACCCCACACAATATTCTCCGGATTATTTAACCACTCAACCACTACCTTAGAGTCCCCTTCAATCAGCCACTGCTCCACACCCAATTCTTTTGCAAGGAAGACCCCTTGCATAGCAGCTAGCAATTCTGCACTAACAGAATTCCCAACGCTCAATGGGCCAGAGTAGAAAAGGATAATGTCTCAAGCCTCATTTCTCAAAACACCTCCCATCCCAGAGGGCCCTGGGTTGCCCTGGCTACTCCCATCAAAATTCAGCTTCAGAAAACCTTGAGGAGGGGGGCCCAGTTTGTAGAGACCCTTTCCTTTGAGGATGAACAGCTTGCTACTGCTAACCAGTTCCTCCATAAATCATTAAAGGAAAATTGGTGAAACAGTTCCATAGTCTTTAACCACTGTATTGCCCTATTCAAAATGCAGTCTTTTAGGGCCTGGCTTCTCCTCCCCTTCTCTTGGAAGATTCTAGCATTCCTTTCTTCCCAAACTGTCCATATCAAAGCAGCTCTTGCACAACTCCACATTCTTCTTCATCTTTTATGGGGCCAAGAGAGAGCAAATGGGTTAAACAACATGCTTACTTCTGCTGGCATCTCCCACCTGCACCAAAACAAGGAGAAAAGCCAAACCCAAAGCTCTGCAGTGACACTACAAGATAAAATAAGTGGTAACAATCCTCACCATGTGATCTGCAAAGAGTACACCAGTTACAAATTCAGATCTAATTTCCCTGCATTTTTTCTAGGATCTTAAACTGTTCTTGAGTCTTGACTGATCCTGATTAGTTAATGATCCTCTTCTATTTTTCCTTACTCTATCTTAGTTCTCTTGCATTCTTTAAAAGATTATTGATTTATTGAAGATCTTTGCTTCCTAGCTGAAACCAATTTTGTCACAATGTTCATTGATTCTTGCCTCCTTTTCACCCATAAATAAGACTTGTTAAGAAAAAAAAAAAAAAGAATTCTCTCTTTCATCTCCAAGATAGATCACCTAGATTCCTGGACTGTAAAGCAGTGTTAAACCACCCTAAACCTGTGTAAGAGATACCCTATGGTTTAGATTCGCTTTCTCTGTTAAATAGGGCAGGTTATACAAACCCCAAATCATCCATATGGCTAATCACATACTCCGAAAATACCACCAAGCTTTCCAAAATCCCATAGTTAAACCTAGGAATTTCACCTCCTTTCTGTGCACTATTTTTAGACCTCACAGGCATTTTTTCCATGGTAAGAGGGCTTCTATTCTTTAAAAGGCCATGTAGACAATATTCTTGCAGCCAAAGTGGAAAACTCTCATAGAAAAAATCCACTGTATTCAGCTATTACCACCTCTTGGAATTAACTAGTTAACCAAAGTATATAAAGGTATTAATGACCAGGCTGTGATATCTCATATTCTATCATACCTGGATACCTAATACAAGGGTGCCATATATATTGTGTCAGATATTTTAAATTTTAGTTAAATTTCATATCCAGTTGTGCCCTTTCCATATCCAAGTAAAACAGCTCATGTTTATAGTGCCACTCACGTTTTACATTCTTTTCATACCCACCGGTTGTGGCTCATTAAGCATTTCTTTACACAATGACATCCTCCCTGCTCCAAAACCTTCCACCACTGTGCTTCTTCCAGCAAACAAATGGGGCCATAGACATTGTGCATCCCTCAATAGAAACAGAAAAGGATATTTTATTTCTTGTCAATGCAGTCAATGCCACTGTACAAAGTCCTTTGGTAATTACATTTCTTTCTAGTTAAGCCCATTTGAGTTATAATAGTTTTTTTTTACTGAAGATACGAGTTATAATTATTCTATTAAGAAATCTTATTCTTCAAATACTTGAAGAGTTTTAGGTATACATACGCCTACTGCCCTACCATGCATGCCTAACATTTTACCAGCTTCTCCCAAAATAGCAGCAACATCATTATGTTATGAAGCTGATAAAAAAATACATATCTTATGTAAAGAAGGGTATGTCATGAAGGAGATGACTATGACCTACAGTCACACAATCAAGTCCAGGAAGACTTGCAGATGGCAATGAAGCAATCTACCTGGATTTCAGAGAACTCCTCATAAACTCAATTGCAAGTTGGATACTCCATTGTATGTCCATGAAAAGAAAATTTCAGATATATACAGGATACGCAGTTACTTTGTTGCAGTGCAAATGTTTAAACATTAAACATGAAATAAGTAGCATATTTAGCCAACAACTAGAATTTAATATATATATATATATGTATGTATGTATTTATGTATGTACATATGTGCGTATGTATATAGCATTTAGAAATATGATAAGAAAAAGAACTAAGGTACTGACCAGAGAGAGAGAGAGAAAGAACTAAGTCATAATCTCTATAAAAGGAACTATACTTTTACCTTTCTATTCTATCTTCTTCTGGGTCATCTTCATATGTTGGAGGTTCAATAACATCCTCAGCACCAGCATCTAAGGCTATTGCAAGAAGTTGGTCTTTGTCAGCATCTGTGACCTTTATATTTACAACCCGAGCACGTCTAAACTTGAACATAATTGAGCCTGGGTCTGCCATCTTTCCACCATAGTCCTTTGCTACCTCTCTAACAGCTGCCACTGATCTGGTTATTTTATCTGTTAAAACCTCAACTACTATACCTACTCCACCAAAACCATATACCTGTATTTTGAAGATCCGATTTCAAAGCATCCAATACAATCTTCAGGTCAGTATGTTAATTACAAAATAAAAAATAAAAAAGAGGATTAAAATGCTTAATAACAACAACAAAATTCCCATGATACAATGATAGTAACTTCAAAAGAGCACCAAAAATGGAATTCAATAATTTGCAACACGAATTTAATGCATACTTCATAGAATTTCTCAATGTAAACTTCTTGTCCCTTTTCAGAAGCTCTCTTAATGTTGCGCTCCAGAATTTCCTTGGGCACATCAAGCTCCTTAGCTTTCTCTAGTACAGCAGCCAAAACAGTGTTTGATACTGGATTTGGACCACCCTTCTTGACGCTGCATTATTGAAGCCACTGACAATTATGAACATGCAATGTTATTCTTGGGTGATAACCCAGACACATGGTTCTAGAACACCTTGTATAAAATGTTTCTACATTGACAAATGGAGATTTAGTAATAGAAATAAAGAAACTAGAGAAAATAGATAACAATAGCTGAACTCTTTCCATTAGGAAGAAGAAATCATCTGTTATAGATTAATATGTTCCATATTAGTCTAAGTCCATAATTGTCAAAGCGCTAACTCACTAAGTTGAGGCTGGGCACTAGCAGAGTATCTTGTGACCTAGGTGACTAGGTGCCCACCTAGGCAATTATTTTTTATATAAAAAAATGGATATTTTTAGCTTGCCTCCCTATTCTCTTATGAATTAGCATATTTCCCTAGGTTTAGCAACTGCAAAGCATTAAAGTGATCTAACACGAAAGAATCAAAACACTGAGAGTAGAACTAAGAGAATATCATGCATATGAAAAATTAGGCAATGGATCACTATTCAATTAATGTGGGAGGGAGATCTAGAGAGAAATTGTTTGTGTGATAAATAAAAGAATAGAAGGAAACAAATATATTAAGGGATAGAGTCTATATTTTGAATGTGATGAGGATGTAGATGAGAGAATATACAGGTGTGTTAACTTCACAGAAAGGAAAAATGAAAGAGTAAAACCTTTATTTTGGCCACAGAAGGGCCAAAGCTCATCTTATAGCTCTTCGAGTTGAAATTCGGTCTTTTATATTGTCTTTTTACACAATTGTGTCATATTTATACAAATATGATATGGTTTGGATGCACTACACCCAAAATTACTCCAACTGTCATGGGGAAACACCAAAGGCATAAGGCAATCTCAAAATATGCCTTTATACACCTAGGTATAGTGATAGGAATCAATCAGCACACATTAAGACTTATTCTAGAAAGAAGAAGGCTTTACAACAGGTTCTGATATGGCATAGTGATGGTACTTGGGATTTGGACTGAACTAAATACCAAGGGTATTTTTGTCATTTTATAATTTCTCTGTAGGGTCCAATGATAGGGTTTAATTTGTCTAGTTATAGTTTTTTTATGTTTAAAATTTCAGTCATTGCATAAGTAGGATTAGAGTTATTGAGTCTTCTTTGAATTGAAGTAGGATAATGATAGCTTAGTTTGAGTCCTATTAGGATTATTGAGTCTTAACAGTTTGACTCAGACTATTATGAGTCTAACAGTTTGACTCCTAGGGTTATTATGAGTTTAGAGTCTATAAATATGTGTGGACGTTTTACACAAATGCAATGAATTATATTGAGTTTTCTTCAGCTTATGCTAGCTATGGTGAGTGATTCCCATGCCCTAGAGTGATTCTAGGCACCCTGTGAGTGATTCCAGGTATTTTCTCTCTTCTTCCTCTCCTTATTTTCTCTCTTATTCCTTCAAGAAACCATTACAACCATCAACAGCCATAAAACTTTAATCAAGAAGACCATTCAACATCCTCCAAGGACTAGAACTAAGCTGGTCCTACATCAGTTTGGTATCAGAGCCAAGGTTATAGGCTGTTATCATCATGGCTACACATAGTAGCAAGCAATACAGGGGTCAGTTGACTAATACACAAAGAGATTCATTGATTTCCACCCTTTGCAAGAGAGTTGAAACCCTTGAAGCACAAGTAAAAGAACTTCAAGAAGCTAAAGAAGAAGAAACCCAACAAGAAGCATCAGTAATCAATGAAAGGGATGGGGGACGAAACAACAGAGCTGTCCATGAAGATGATAATGGTGAAGATGAAGGATCCGTTAATCTTAGAAGATGACAAAGAGCTGCAAACTACACAAGGGTACCACCTACACAAGTTAATCAAGCCCGAAATACCCATCAAGGGATTGATCAAGAAGCATCACTCACAAATCTATTTGATGAGATGATGGAACAAGCTGAATATGGTGGTTATGCAGATGATATAACCAAGAAGGAAAAGGTGGATGTTTCTGATTTCAATGGAAATTTAGACCCTCAATCTTTTTCAGATTGGCTGGTGGAGAAGCATGGAGCGACGATAGGAGAATAGAGGTGATGGTCCTATTTCTAATTTTCTACATGGCCAGAAATGAAGAAAATTTTGAGAGACAAGTACCTCCCAATGGACTTCCAAGATGAGTTATACGAGGATTGAGGAATTGACTAACTTCAAGCAAGGTACACTATCTGTAGTTGAATACATGCATAAATTTGATGAATTATCTATTAGATGTGATACTACTGAAAGTGAGAGCAAAAGTTGGTTCGATTCAAGAATGGACTAAGGGCTGAAATCAAGTGTGCACTAACTCCATGGCTGATACCTTGGCCAAACAGGGGGTGGGAAGAACAAATCTTTTTTGGGCTATATTGTAATATGTTTTTTCAATTTGTTAGGGAGGGTTAAGTCTTTTTACCCCTCCCTCCTGGTTGTAATTTCTATATCTCTTTTTATAAAACTTTTGTTATTGATCAAAAAAAAAAGGTCTATGACTTGGTGGACTGGGACTTTTTGCAGGAAGTATTGAGCATCAGAGGATTTGGAGAAAGGTGGTGCATGTGGGTAGTAGAAATCTGTAGAATTAAATATATATATATATATATAAAAGAAAAGTAGTTTCTTGAAGAGAGAATGAAGAGAGAAGGAGAACAAGAGAAGAAGAGAAGTTGAAAAGAAAAGAGAGCAATAATCTAGCCGCCCCCTTCACTTATTATTTATACTAAAATAATAGAACAGTACCAAGACAATTATGCCCTTATAGGGAGGCAAAACATAAAACAGCATATATAACACTTAAAAACATAATAAAATTTGGACTCACATAACTACTATGGTCCCCACCTCCTATCTAACAACTAACATAAAACATCTACTCAGAAAAACATGTTCAAGCTTGTTCTTTGCCACCCCTTTAATGAGAACATCAGCCAACTGCAACTCTGAAGAGACATAAGGCAAACAAACTTCTCTGGTTGTTACCCTTTCTCTTATAAAATGTCTAACAACTTCAATGTGGTTTGTCCTATCATGCTGAATTGGATTGTGGGCAATATTGATTGCAACCTGATTGTCACAGTATAACATCAGAGGTTCCTCTGCTTTCACCCCAATCTCACTCAAAAGAGATCTAACCCAAAGAAGTTTTGAGACACCATGAGCCATGGATCTATACTCAGCCTCTGCACTTGACCTTGCTACAAACGCTTGCTTCTTACTCTTCCAGGAGATCAAGTTTCCACCTACAAAGGTACACACTCCTGATGTAAACCTCCTGTCATCTAAGCATCCTGCCCAGTCTACATCTGTATAAGATTCTAGCTTCAGATTCTCATAATTTGAGAAAAGAATGCCTCTGCCAGGGTGCCTTTTCAGATATGCAAGTATTCTCTCAATAGATTCCCAATGCTGAACCCGAGGTGCATGCATGTACTGACTCACAACACTAACAGCATAAGAAATATCCGGTCGTGTCATACAAAATACAGCAGTCGGCCCACCATTCTTTGATATCTCCCCACATCCTTTACCAACTCACCATCCGCACCATTAATTCTGTGGTTTGGATCAATAGGAGTGTCTACTGGTTTGGTCCCTAGCTTCCCAGTCTCTCGCAGTAAATCAAGTACATACTTTCTCTGCGAAAAGAAGATCCCATGCTTGGATTTTGCAACTTCAATCCCTAAGAAGTATTTGAGCTCACCAAGATCTTTGATATCAAATTCTTGCTACAATGATTTTTTGAGATCATCAATCTCCTCCAGATCATTTCCTGTCACCACTATATCATCCACAAACACAATCAGAATTGACACCAGAGCGTTTCTCCTCTTCACAAAGAGGGTGTGATCAGACTGTGTCTGTGTATCCAAAACGAATGAGTGCCCCTTTGAACCTGTCAAAAGCCTTAGGTGATTGTTTCAGTCCATACAGAGATTTTTTGAGTCTGCACACCTTTCCTTTACCAACATTTTCATAAAAGCCTGTTGGAATGTCCTTATACCTCCTCCTGTAAATCACCATTAAGGAAAGCATTTTTGACACCAAATTGGAACAAGGGCCATGAATAAGTGGTTGTTAGAGATAAAAGGATACGAACAGAACTCATCTTAGCTACTAGTGCAAAGGTTTCCAAAATAATCAACACAATAGGTCTGAGTATACCCTTTTGCTACCAACATTGCCTTGCACCTCTCTATCTTGCCATCGGCCTTATACTTCACTGTGAATACCCATATACATCCGATTGTCTCCTTGTCTGGGGGAAGATCAACTATTTCCCAAGTTTGGTTTTTGACCAAAGCATCCATCTCATCTTGCATGGTTATTTTCTACTTAGGTTTGGAGAGAGCCTCAGTAACATTCCTAGGTATAGACACAAAATCCAAGGAAAAAAGAAAAACACGGTAAAAGGGTGATAAGGCACTGTAGGAAAGACGGTGTGAAATGCGGTGGGTTGTACATTTTCTCTTCCCCTTACGAAATACAATGGGAAGATCAAGGTCAGTGGGATCAATTGCAACAATGGTGTTAGGGACAGAAACATTATCATCAGAAAACATAACAGGCTCAAGAGGAATACTTAGAACTGTATCTGTCGAATCTGGAGTTTCAGAATGACTGACAGAGAGTGGTGTGGTTGAGGATGTGTGGAGTCAACCATCATTTGCCGGCGCTAATATTTTTGTGAGACTGCCCAAAGTGGCTCAGGTAATGAAACTGGAGGTGCAGGTGCTGGCTGAACTAATGTAAATGCTGGTTGAACTAATGGAGGCTCCACAGAAACAGGAAGAGGAACAGATTGTGAGTTCTCCTCCCCAAAACTCTCCCCTGAGGAGAACCACTCAAGAAGAATGTGGATTCAAAGAAGGTAACATCCATAGTGACAAATCTGCTCTTCGACACTGGGTCATAACAGCAATACCCCTTTTGGTTCTGAGTATACCCAAGAAAAACACATTTCTTGGCCTTAGGATCCAATTTCTTGCAACGAGGGCCACGAATGTAAACAAAAGAAACACAACCAAAAACCCTCAGAGGTATATGAAATATCTCTCCATCTGGAAAAAGAAGGCTAAATGGCACCTTAAACCCCAAAGTCCGTGAAGGAACATGGTTAATCAAATGCACGGCTGTAAGAACTGCATCTCCCCATAACTGCACAGGAACTGAAGCACATATCATAAGACTCCTTGCCACCTCTACAATGTGTCTATTTTTCCTCTCAGCAACTCCATTCTATTGCGGTGTATATGCACAACCGCTCTGATGAACTATACCATGTTCTAAGATATACGTGGTCAGGTCCTTTTCAAAGTACTCTTTGGCATTACCTGATCTAAAAGCCTTAGTTCTCACTCCAAATTGTGTGAGAACCATCTGGTGGAACTGTCATACCAAGTTAGGAACCTCATCACATGATCTCATCAAATATATCCAAGAATATCATGTATAATCATCCACAAACAAGAGAAAGTAACGGAATCCTCCCATGGAAAGGATATGATATGCCCCCATACATCAGTGTGAATAATATTAAAAGCAAAAGTACTCCTTTTATTACTTGGTTTAAAAGATTGTCTACAATGCTTTCCTAACTAACAACTCTCACACTCCAAAGTAGATAACTGAACAGACTCAAATAACTTTGGGAAAAGACATTTCAAAGAACAAAAAGAAAGATGTCCCAAGCGATTGTGCCAAAGCATAATCTGTTTCACTGACTCTGATCCACTACTACTATTGCTGCTAACATGATGGCCCTGATGTCTCGATATCTCATCCAGAAAGTAAACTCCATTCACTTCACGACCACTCTCAATCATCTTCTTTGGCTTCAGATCCTGCAAAACACAATTACTAGAAAAAAATGTCACAGAACAATTCAAATTTTTTGTCAAAAAACTAACAGACAGTAGGTTGGTATAAAGTCTAGGGACATGTAAAACAAAAGACAGAGTTTTATCATTGGCCACTCTAACTGTCCCCTTCCCAGCAATGGGCATATGTAAATCATCTGCTATAGAGACTCTGTCTCTACCAGAGCACAACTGATAGGAACTGAAAATGGTAGGGGCATTAGTCATATGCTCAGATGCTCCTGAGTCTTTAATCCAGAGATGTCCCTCATTACCTGAAGTGGATGCAAGATTTGCAGTTGCATATGAACTACCTATATGTGCAAACAAAGTGGTGTAGTTGGCTATTGTCTGTAGCCTTCAAAGAAAGAGACCAAATTAGTGCTTGTCGCCTCATGTCCGTAGCCTTTGTTTGAGGAATGGTGAGACGGTGAATCACCTATTAATTTCTTGTCCTTTTAGTGCTCTAATTTGGGATTGGTTCTCCTCTCTCTTTGATTGTAGGTGGAATCCTCCCACAAGTGTAGCAAATTTATTTAACCCTAGCTTTTTCCGACAACCAAAGAAAAAAGGAGGGGTGATGTGGAGAACAACAAGGGCAGCTATCTTGTGGGCAATATGGAAAGAGAAACAATAGGATATTCCAAGGGAAAGAAAAATCAGCTCCTGAAGCTATTGAAGGGATCACCATCAAGGCAGTACATTGGCTGAAAACTCTTAACTTGTTCAAGGATGTCTCTACAGATGATTTGATTAGAGACTGGAATATTTTAGCAAGATCTTCTACTTCATCACCTACCATACAAGCAGTTTGGTCCCCTCCTTTGCAGTGTCATGTCAAACTGAACTTTGATGGCAGCTCAATCGGGAACCCCAGACCTTCTGGAATAGGGGGTGTATTTAGAGATGCGGAAGGAAAAATCCTAGCTCTGTATTCTGGCCCAATAGGTTTGGGGGACTCGCTTAGAGATGAAGTTTTGGTGTTCTCCAAGGGCTTAGATGGGCCAAGCAATTGGGTTTCCAATAGTTGGAAGTGGAGGGGGATTCAAAATTAGTAGTAGGTTGGCTACAATCAAACAATTTGGGAACGTGGTCCCTTAGACAACAAGTAAGGGAATTATTAAGCCTCACAAGGGAGCTGGATGCAAAAGTGTATTGGTCTAGGAGGTCAGCAAATGCTTTAGCTGACTACCTAGCAAAACAAGGGGTGAATCAAGAGTTTTTGTTTTGTGCAGTGTTGTAAGATTTTTGTTATTCAGGGGTCACCTTTTACTTTGGAAGGTGATAGTTGTTTCTTATGGTTTTACCTAATGAAAGTTATTGTTTCCTATCAAAAAAAAAAACCCCGACACTAGTTGCTTTAGATGTGGAGGAAAGGGTCATATGGCTCACCAATGTCCTACCAAAAGCCTTAATATCATTTATGAAGAAGGCATTGAAGTGATAGGTGACCCAAGTGATAACTTAGCTGAAGAAGAGGATTATTCCTTCACTGCTGATGATGCTTTAGATGAAGACAGCAACTATGTTGATGTAGTTCGGCGTATTCTTGCATCCCCAAAGGAAGAAACCAAGGAAGATTGGCTTCATACAGCAATATTTCAAACTATAGTAAAGAGTGGAGACAAGTACTATAAGCTTATCGTAGATGGTGGCAGTAGCATGAATGTGATTTCTGAAGTCACTGTGGATCGGCTAAAGTTGACACCACAACCATACAAGATTGCTTGGGTTGATAAGACAACAATTCCAATAACTAAATGAGCCCTTGTTACTATTTCTTATGGTAGTTATTCTGATTCTATGTGGTGTGACATTGTTCCCATGAATGTTACACACATATTGCTTGGAAGGCCTTTTTTGTATGATAGGGATATCTACCATTGTGAAAGGGAGAACACCTATCACTTCCCATTTAATAGGAAGCGAATTATCATGAAGCCAATGTCATCGGAAGTTATTAAAAGGCATGCCAAACCACCTCAAAAGGAGACTACAGCCCAAGGGCCCATTGCTCAATCTAAGAAAAAACCATTGCATTTGCTCTCCAAAAAAGAGTTTGAAGTAGAAAGCAAGGAGATAGGAGTTGTATATGTTGTAATATCCAAAGGAGGTAAAGCAACCAGATGTTGTTCCACCTACTGAAATGCCTAAAGAAGTGGTCCAAGTGTTGGATGAGTTTTCAAATTTGGCACCAAAAGAGCTACCTAATGAGTTACCTCCCATGAGAGACATTCAACGTGCTATTGACTTGTACCTAGGGTCACAACTGCCCAACTTACCAGCTTACGGTATGAATCCTATAGAGCAAGTTGAACTTAAACAACAAGTTGATGACCTCCTAAAGAAAGGTTTTATTAGGGAAAGCCTTAGTCCATGTGTTGTTCCAACTCTTCTCACTCCAAAGAAAGATGGTTCTTGGCGTATGTGCGTTGATAGTAGAGCAATCAACAAGATTACTATCAAGTATAGGTTCCCAATTCCTAGGCTTGATGACATGCTTGATATGATGACTGGAACGACCATTTTTTCTAAGATCAATCTAAGGAGTGGCTATCATCAAATACAGATTAGGCATGGTGATGAGTGGAAGACAGCATTTAAGACAAAAGATGGCTTATAAGAGTGGTTAGTTATGCCATTTGGACTAGCCAATGCCCCTAGTACTTTCATGAGGATGATGACCCAGGTACTTTGATCCTTGATTGGTCATTTCCTAGTTGTTTATTTTGATGATATCCTTATATATAGCCATAGTCTAGAAGAGCATATTGATCATCTACATCAAGTGATGAGAGTTTTACGCCAAGAGAAACTCTACATCAACTTAAAGAAATGCTCTTTCATGTCACCCAAAGTTATATTTTTGGGGTTTGTTGTTTCTGCTAAAGGCATAAGCGTTAATCCCAAGAAAGTAAAGTCTATCTTTGAATGGCCCCTCCCTACCAATCTTCAAGAGGTTAGAAGCTTCAACGGCCTAGCAACTTTTTATAGAAGATTTATTAAGGGGTTCAGCACTATCATGGCTCTAATTACTGATGCAATGAAAAGAGGTGAATTTAATTGGGCCAAGGCAGCAACAAAGGCACTTGAGACTATGAAGAAGAAAATGACAGAGGCACCTATTTTACAACTTCCAGACTTCTTTAAAGTCTTTGAAGTGGCATGTGATGCATCCGGTGTAGGAATTGGAGGAGTTCACATGCAAGAAGGCCATCCCATTGCATTTCATAGTGCGAAGCTAAATGAAGCCAAGCAGAAATATTCAACTTACAACAAGGAGTTATATGCAGTAGTGCAAGTTCTACGACATTGATGACACCACTTAATATTCAAGGAGTTTGTGCTCTATTCAGATCATGAAGCTTTAAAGTACTTGAATTCCCAAACTATAGGCATGGGAAGTAGGTTTCATTCCTATAAGAATACACCATTGTTCTTAAGCACCAAGCTGGAAATGAGAATAAAGTGGTAGATGCGCTAAGTCAAATGGCTTACATACTTCATTCCATGAATGTCCAAGTCATTGCTTTTGATCAACTAAAGCAAGACTATGCTGGTTGTAAGGATTTCAGCATCATCTATACTGACTTACAAGTTGGGAAGCAAGATGAGCATCCTTCCTTTTCACTACATAATGGTTATTTGTTTTATGATACCCCTTTATGTGTATCAAATGTCTCTTTATGGGACTTTGTTATTTGGAAGTTACATATTGGAGGTGTAGCAAGTCATTTTGGTAGAGATAAGATCATTGCTATGGTGGAAGATAGGTTTTATTGGCCTAGTTTGAAGAATGATGTTGCTCGTATAATAAAGCAATGCAGGACATGCCAACTTGCCAAAGGACGAAAGAAGAACACTGGGCTATATACACCCCTACCTATTCCTCATGAACCATGACAAGATCTATCCATGGATTTTGTCCTTGGATTGCACAAGACTGCTAGGGGTCATGATACAATCTATGTTGTGGTGGATTGTTTCTCCAAGATGGCTCATTTCTTACCTTGCAACAAAACATATGATACTTCACATATTGCTACTATATTTTTCAAAGAAGTTGTTCGACTTCATGGAGTACCTTCTACTATTGTATCAGATCGAGACATCAAGTTTATGAGCTATTTTTGGAAGACACTTTGGAAACTACTCAATACTCAGCTGAAATTCTCTACATAGTTTCATCCCCAAACAGATAGTTAGATTGTAGTAAATAGAAGCTTGGGAGATCTTTTACGATGTCTAGTTAGTGATCATACTTCTAGATGGGATCTAGTGCTTCCAATAGTTGAATTTACTTATAACAGCTCAGTAAATAGATCCACAAGAAGAAGTCCATTTGAAGTGATGACTGGTATGTATATTCAGCCTAAGTGACCAATTGACTTAGTGACCTGGCCAATAGATACACGTACTAGCATTGAAGTAGAAGCATCTGTTAGGCACATAAGAGAGATACATGATGGTGTTAAGAGAAAAATTGCATTCAGCAATGATTTATACAAGGCTAGAGCTGACATTCATCGACGGTTGGTAAACTATCATGAGGGAGACATGGTTATGGTACGTATACAACCAAAACGTCTTCCTAAAGGTGTGTACAAAAAGCTCCACTCAAAGAGTGTCGATCCTTACAAAATCATCAAGAAGATAAGTTCTAGCACCTATGTTCTAGAGTTGCCAAATGACATGGGAATTAATCCTATCTTCAATGTAGAGGACTTGACTCCTTACCATGGACATGTGGATTCTTTAAGGCTCCTATACCTAAATTACCAACTATTGCAACTCCAAATGACATTCGAAAGGATGCTTTAGATGAGCAAATAATACCTACTACTAAAAGAGGGTATCAGAAATTCCTTGTCAAGTGGAAAGGCAAGCCTATGTCTGAGAGTTCTTGGATCACTGCTAAAGACTTTCATCGTCTTAACCCAGATCTTTATGAAAGGTACCATGCTTTTAACTTGTCGGGGTCGAATTCTTTCAAGCCGGGAAGGGATGATAAGAATCAATCAGCACCCTTGAAAACTTATTCTAGAAAGAATAAGGCCTTTACAACAGGTCCTGATATGGCATAGTGGTGGTACTTGGGATTTGGGCTGAATTAAACACTAAGGGTATTTTTGCCATTTTATAATTTTTCTGTAGGGTCCAATGATAGGGTTTAATTTGTCTAGTTATTGTTTGTTTATGTTTAAAATTTTAGAGTCATTGCATAAGTAAGATTAGAGTTATTAAGTCTTCTTTGAATTGAAGTAGGACATGACAGCTTAGTTTGAGTCCTACTAGGATTATTGAGTCTAACAGTTTGACTCCTAAGACTATTGTGAGTCTAACAGTTTGACTCCTAGGATTATTATGAGTTTAGAGTCTATAAATATGTGTGGACGTTTTACACAAAGGCAATGAATTATATTGAGTTTTCTCCAGCTTATGCTAGCTATGGTGAGTGATTCCCATGCCCTAGAGTGATTCTAGGCACCCTGTGGGTGATTCCACATATTTTCTCTCTTCTTTCTCTCCTTATTTTCTCTCTTATTCCTTCAAGAAGCCATTACAACCATCAACATCAATAAAACTCTGACCAAAAAGACCATTCAACATTCCCCAAGGACTAGAACTGAGCTGGTCCTACATCATATAGCCTCGATAATTATGTTAAAGTCACTACACATAGTAGATGTTTATCCAAAATAAATTAACACAAGTCAGAACTTGATTTAACATGGACTGAGCCATTGCCCCATGGTTTCGGGCTTTCACTTCATTAGTGGTTAAAGCAACTTACGCAGATACAATTTCCTTCCCAATTTTTCCATAACGTTTTGCCTTCTTTGCATCTTGAACTTCCTGCATTAGACATGAGAAAGCAATACAGATTTACAAATTTACAAGCACCTGCCAAAAAAGTAACAGAAAGAAACATCTAGGAAGCAACACATTTTGATGAAGATGAGCCAACAATACATATTTGTTGGGGAAGAAAGTTGTTGTAATCTGTTAGTATATTGCTGCAGAGGTATTTCAGTCATTTTCTTTTCTTTTTTAATTATAAGCAGTCGCCCTAAGTATAAATAGCAACTTAGACGCCGCCAGCTACAGATTTTTGGAGCCTTTTTTCCCATCTCTCTTTTCTTCTCTCTCCTTCCCTCTTCCTTCCTCTTCTTCTTCTTTATTCCTTTGCCTCTATCCTTTTTGGTCTTTCCTCCTCTGAAAGCTGCTTTTGTTTCTCATCATCCTTTTTCTCTGCTAGAACTTTTCTTTGTTTTAAATACAAAGGGAAAATGCATTTTGCTTCATACATTACTGAGTATGAAAATCAAATTGAACTGTATTTTAAATTTAAAGACTCATAGGTTCAATTCCTATTCTTTTAAAACTAGTGAAAAGTGCAAATATATAGCTACATCAATTATACTCTAGTATCCAATTAATTTTTAGCTAATTTAAAGAATTAGGGTGACTAATTTTCTGAAAATTTAGAGGGAAAAAAAAAACCAACCTTAATGATGCACAGCACACTATGACCACTTGCAATTCCACTTCATGGAAAGAGTAATTTGAAAGAATACAAAATAACAGTCAGTTCCAGTTTTAGGGAACCATGAACTTCATAATGAAGTCTTAATTATGTGAGTTGTGAATAGGTTCCAGAACCATAGAATTTTGACAAATGAAATTAAAATGATAACACCATTGAAGATTAATAAATCCATTTGAAAGTAATAATGTTTGGGATGGAGGATGGACCAGGGAGGGTGCCCATCAGAGTTGTGAGATTTCTTTAAACTGTATAATAGATTGAATAGCCAATTAAGAGAAGCTAAAAAATTTTTTATTTGTATTGTCTTTCCTTCGGCCAAACGATCACTGCACAAAGTTAGGTCATTCTTAGAGGCATAAACAAGAACAAACATTCAATTCCTTTAATATACTTCCCCTTATGCAAGAAGAGGTTAACAGTAGCTCTCCAAATTTTTCACAAAGCATACTCTGGTATAGAAGACCCTCTTCTTGCTGGTAAATGAAAACACGCTATCCAACTACTGCGTCTAATAAGTAAAACAATGCCGGGTGGTACAAAACGCATATATAATAGGAAAACCCCTAGGAGAAAAGCAGGGCCGTTCATGCGCGCACACCAACCGTTCCTGATGTGAGTATACCAGCCATTAATGGGTTTAATCAATTAAGAATAATATTAAGAAAGACACCCAGTTTTATGTTCTTCATCCTTCAGTTAGCTAGAAGAGTTCACGCATGGAAAGTGATATGTTTAAGCTGGTGGCATACCTTTCTTCCAGCAATCTTGCTAGAACGCCTGCCCATACAGACGGGAGAAAATGTCCATATCCTTCTCACTGGATAGTTAGGCTTCACTTCATATGAAATCCATGACCAACACACGTTAGTCTCCAGCAACCCAGTTCCTGGAAAATAGAAAATCAATCCAAGTTATTCCTCCATCAAAAATTAGACAAAGTCCCCTGAAGTCCTGTAAAGAGAGAATGGGAGAACTTACTTTGGAGAGGGAAGGAGGTGGAGCATTTGAAGGAAAACCCATTTGAGAACTTATGAATAAATGCACCCAAAACTCTAGCTGAGGAGATCATTGTCTCGTCTCACTGCTCTTCAAACTTGTCACGGTGAAATGCGAATGCAATAGTTAAGCAAAGCTAACCACAAACACCCCAATCAACCACAATCTTACGGCCTTGCTGTGGTTGAACTTTCTTTTATCTGTCGCAGCTCAAAGGAAGAAAGCGTTCCTTGGTGGGTCGTCCACATCCGTTCGCTGAATCACCGGAAGGAGATCTACTCCAGACTTACAGGCTTACCGCGGCCATATGCTTTGGTCGAGAAAAACATTAACCCAGCGTAAAGCTTAAAATCGGGTTCGAGTAATGAGTAAGCCCAGCAATTAATTGGACGACCGGGCAAGTACAAGTACAACTACAAGGGCGATTGAACTGCAACAAACCCATTCCGGTAAACCGGAAAATTACTGATATTGGCACTTGGCACCGTCATATTTCACTTAGAGATTGTGAAGAAAGAAGCTATGCTATGCCCATTGGCCCTAGGTATCATGTAGAATCTATATTTATGACATATATATATAAGGTCAACAAAAGTGTTGGATAAAACATGTCCAAAGAATGAAGAATGAGCATATCAGAAAAAATAAGAGAGCAGTTAAAAATTGGAGGAGTGATAAAATTAAAAAAGAAATGTTAGAAATGAAATCATACAATAAAAAAAATATAGGAATATCTCTAAAAGGTAATAAATGGAGGAGATGAATAATATGCATAGAAGACCATATACAATACATATTAAGAAAAGAGACCTTATACGTTGAGGTGCGAGAAGAGGTAGGGAGATGGACGCGGGGATGGGCTATAAGAAATGATTTAAGCACCCAACAATGGGTATGGCATTGAACATAAGGGATTGGTGAAATATGATTCATGTTAGGGGTGAGTGAAATAATCGAAAATTTGGTTAATCGAACCAGTTGATTCGGTTTTGGTTCGGTATTTTTAAAAAATCAAAGGTATTGGTTCAATTTCAAATAACCAATACAAAAATCGGCAGTTAACTGAATTGACCAGTATACATTTATTTCTATATATTTTATATATTTATATATATTATATATTTTTATATTTTTATATATTATAAATTAATAAATATGCATTACATATATAAATATATATTTATAATATATGATATATTAATTATTATTTAAACTATAATATTTTATATATATATAATTTTTTATTATATATTTTTATAATAAATATTGTAAAAATTAAAAAATCAAAAAACCAACAAATTGAACCGACGATTAATCAATAGGTTTCGGTTCAGTTTCGGTTATCAGGACTACTGGTTTGGCTACAAAATGAGCCCCACAGTTCGATTACCCCTAATTCATGTATTAACCAGTATCATAAAAGTGGTAACCAAATGGATTGTATTCAACGAATTTAGGAATGGCATTGGGGCAAAGACCATATTCCCCATCTTAAACCCCCTAAATTTGAAACAAATCCCTATCTTTGATATTGATTCCTATTTGGGATAAAAATGACCGTCCATCCCTAATCCTCAATGGAGATGAATTCTCATCGGACCTGAATGTCCAAAATTTTATGATAAAAAAGTATTTTTTTTAATATATGTTTTCTTGAATAAGGGAATTTTTTAAATACAAAACATTTTAAATATGCTTTTATATAAATAATATTATATGTGTGAACCTATAATTGAGTCAGTGTAGGGGGAATTCACTCCCCATCCCTCGTCCTTGGTTGAGTATCATTGTCGGTCCTGTCATTGCCAAAGCAATCTCCATCCCCAACTCAATGGGCCAAGGAAGTCAAGTATTGAATGAAAGATAAAACTGGCCATCCATAATCAAAGTTCGTGGGGGTGCTACTAATTTTTCCAACTTTTTGGGTGACATATTAAATAGTGAATTTGACTCATGTAATGTATGGAATTTAATATAAATTTGATAGGAAGCAATGGAAAAAGGTTTTATGTGTGTATCAGCTAATAAATAAGTATTTGAGACTTTTGGTATGCAATCGAACCAAAAATATAAGCTAGGATTGGCTCTATACAAACTGGGGGCTAGGCTTCTTTTCTAACAATTTTAATTATATTATTAGTGGCGACCTATGCTTTGGTAAGCAAAAGCTAAATAATAAAAGCACATAAGAGTAGATAATTCTTTTATATTTTAACATTTTAAATTAATAAATAGTTATATTTTATCTAATATTTTTTTACAATACAAAAATAACAATAATTAATTTCAAGTCAAGTTGTTTATCAAATCGATGAAACCAACCTAACCCAACTTGACCCGAGTTGGTCGATTTTTTAGTATTTATGGTAGGTTTCGGTTCAACAATTTCCCAATCTGACTATGTCGGGTCAAATTCATTTTGGTCATTTCGACCAAAACCAAACCAAAATATTTTGGCAACTTCCCATATTTCATAGTCCAAAATATTTTTATATTGTAAATTTAATTTTTGTAATTTATTTTTCAATAACACCACTATATTTTTTAAATTTAAATCTTTTGAACCAACCGACTAAATTGATATAACTCGAATTGTTTGGTTTTCACTAATGTTCGGTTGGTTTTGGATGACTAAGTCCCTAACCATGTCAATTTGTTTGGTCAAACAACCTACAACTAAAATGAACCAATCCATGAATACTCATAATTTCATTTAAACTAATAGTCTAATATCTAACAAATAAAAATAGTTTAATCTCCAATAATTAATAGAAATTTTGTATTAAATAACAAAACAAAAATAGAGTTATACATAATTATTGAAAATATATTTATCACAAAAATACAATAAACAATTACTAAATATACAATAAATATAAAATTTAGTATATATAAATATATAATTGATGGAGGATGATTTGACCCAACCCATTGAGACGATGACACGTGGACCTGACTCAGCACAAGCAACAGCTCAGCACCACAGCCTAACTGCAACTAAGTAACGAGCTTGTAGAACAGCTCGCTACATCATAGTTCACTGTACGCGAGCTCCAAGTCCCCCGAGCTATCAAGAAGGGAATACTCCAAGACTATTTCAGCTCACGAGCTAGGGTAACCAGCTCGCTCCAAAACTTAGGCAAAATATCTGCCCCAAAGACAATCTCGATGAGGGCCATCTCGAAGTATCCCTAGGAGCTCACTACAAGGAAGCTTGCGACTAAGCAACGTGACACTCTCAGGAAGCTTCTATTTGACAAGACCGTACCCGTCAAACTGCACCAAGTCTCTCGACTAACGGCGCAGTCCCTGCCCATTTGACAATTTGCACCCACGTCTCTCGACAGATGGTGGCGTGCCTGTCCCTTCGGAACGTGTCACTCATCCAAGCATGTAGTACGTTGTAACGATCACCTGCGCAACCCTAGTAGGTAACGGTTGCGATAGAAGCCCAATGGCGGTTATGCCCGATTTGACAAGAACACCCCCCTATAAAAGCCCTTTTAGCGAACGAGAGAGGGCTCTCAGATTTTCATTTGAACTTGAATTATCTTACTTGCTCACGAGCTAATCTTGAGACACAGTAATCTAGCGTGACCTATACTCTTAGCTTTTTGTACTCTTTGCTTTCCCCCCAGCGTTCTAACTTAAGCTTCGGAGTATTCCCGCCGGGCAAATCCCCTGGGAATCCTTCATCTTCTTCTCCTCAGGTGCCGTCCGTTGCCAGTTAGGAGCCAGTCAGCAGCCAGCTAGGAGTGCCCGAATCGTGCCACATCAATAATAAATATAAATTAAGACTTTAAAATTATTATTATTAAATATAATATTTTTTGGAAGTTATTTTTTAGAACTATTAATTGATGTGATTGAAATACAATTTTTGTTATTAGCACATCAATAATTGTAATTATTATTCTATTTTTTAATATATTTTTATTTTTTTAAGAAAGTTATTACCTGTTTTTGTTATTTGAAAGCTCCAATGCCTCTAAATTATTTAATCTACTTCCATTATTTCAATAATGTTTTAAAATTTAAAATTATTAATATTTTTATATTCTTATTATCAAATACTATAAAATCTATTATAATTATTTTTGTCTTTTATATGCATTTTTCAAGGTTATTGCATAATTGCATAATTTTGTTATTTAATATATTTTGTTTTTTTAATATTTAAAAATATTTATTTATAATATCACTTAATTATTTAAATAATATCATTATGTAGTTATTTAAACAATACTTATTTATTGAATTTCATAATCCGTAAAATTAAAAGTTAGACTATTATTACATAACTTCTAATTTTAACTTTTTAAAATCTAGTTACATTAAATATTTCATTATTTAAATATTTAAATAATATGTAAGCTAGTTAAAAAATGTTGTTATTTATAATTTGTTACATAATATTAAAAATTTTGTCATATAATTATTTTGCTACTTTAAATATAAAATTAATAATATTATTAATTATGTTATATTTTTTTGTATTTGTAGTAAATATTTTAAAGTTATTACATAATTTTATTATAATATTGAAATAATCCTTAAAATTTTAATTCAATGTTTTATTAGATAGATATAAATGAAAAGTGGGGGAGGATAAATAGGAATTAAAGATAAATTGTGAGAGAAACTCTCGACTAAATTACTAAATCAAAGATAATTCAAGAGATAAATAGGAATTATAGATAATTTAAGTGAAAATGGGGGATAGTGGTGCCACTTGGCTAGATTAAATTGGATTTTGGTAGATAGACCAATTGATGTTGCACGATTTGACTACTCCCTGCTAGAGGATGATCTGACTTCCAATTGGACGGTGAATTAAGTGAATCTGCAAGACAAGATCAAAGAAACCGGGATGGCTAAACCGGCGAGGTCACTCCGATGCTTAAGTAAGTAATCTGATGTGAGCTGAATTGAGAGCTTAGAGAGCTAGAAAGTAGAAAATCACGCGTACCTTGCACCCTTGGGGTTGGTGCCTTTATATACTGACGTAGTCGTGGAGCTTACGAAACAACTCTGAAATATTCGGGGTGTGGAGATAGAGTTCGTTCTGCTTCCGAATGAGCAGTATACAGGTAAGGCTTATCGTTCCACTTCCGATTCCGGGGGAGTCGGGATGAGTCCTCATCATGATACCGGAAAAGTCAAGATTTGTTAGTTCATCGTGATCTCGAGAGAGAAGGGATCCATTGGAGAGGCCTCTGGAGTTGGTTATGCCGGAATCAGTTATGTGGTGATTCAAGTTGTTGGTCCCGAGCTGGTACTTCTTTTAGTTCTGAATTGGATTGGATACCAAGGTGCCTTGATGTCGAAGTGAACCTTATATTGATGTGGCCTTGCACCGAGGTGAGCCTTATGCCGAGGTGACTGAATACTCGATCTCAACTGTTGCAAACTAGGCATGTTAGGCTGAGTTGTCATCTCTTGGTCATGCCGTATCCACATGTCCCCTTTTCGCTAGGTCGGGCCAAATCACCCTTCATCAGAAAAAATAGTTATAGGATGGGATATCTAAAGGGATAAACATAAAGAAAAGAAGGTTGGACATGCTAAGATGTTGAAAACAGAGAGGGAGAAGACATTGACGGGGTGGCTTCATGAAAGAGCAAAAAAAACTATATGAAAGAGGGGCTGAGAGGTTTCAATTAGGGTTAAGGGAGAAAGTAGAAGCCATGTGATGTGGCACCAACTATATATATATACATATTAAAACATATAATATATGCATAAAATGTATTGCATTTTATGTAATATAAAATGATCACGACTAAGGTCGTGCTTGTTTGGCATGAATTTGTTAAGACTTAAGAGACACAACGAAGGCCCGAGTCCTAAGTGGGCCCATGTCATGATTGGTTGGTCCTACCCATGGGCCTATAGTTTTTTAACTTTTTTTATTGACTTATTTGCTTTTTTATGTTCTAAATAAAAAATACAAGAATTTCAACAAAAAAACTTAAAAAGATAGACAATAAGTTAAAAAAAATGTTAAAATTTCTTTTAATATGAATTTTAATGTACACAATTATTCATATATATATATGGAATATGTTTGTAATTATAATTTTTTATTGATGGGGAGGTGTTTCCTAGGGTTGTTTATGGGTCGATTTACTGAGGTTTTTCCAATCGACCCGACTTGGTTGGGTTACCTGAGATGGAAACCAAAACCAACCCAGTGTTAAGCAAAACCAACGTGGTCGGTTTGAATTGGGTTGGGTCGGTTTCAGCTCTAAATTTATCCATGCCCCCCATGGCCACCTAGTTTTCTAGAAATATATTTAAAACTTATATATATATATATAAACAAAAATATACATACAAATATATTTGAATATATTTTTTATGGAAATATACATCTGACATATTTCATAATATATATTTTTTAGATATAGATATTAGAATATATATTTTCAGATATTTCAGTTTTTAGTTAAGTAGGAACTAAGTCAGTTCGGTTTCGGTTTTCACACAAAAAACCAAAACCATCGGTTTATGAATTTGTACAACTCAAAACCGACTAGTGCTGATGAAAACTCAACTGACTCGGGTTGGATTGGTCCGAGTTGGGCCTTCTTATGAATATCCCTATCAATGCACGGCTGAAATGTATTGTGAGGTGCACATGAATCATGCTTAGCAATGAGCGGATCCAAACTTGTCCACCCAAGCCATTTTCTTGTATATGTCACGGTGGACCCATAAAGACCAACATAGGCTATACTCCTCACAGAGTGCACTTCACATAAGAAGATATTTCCAATACAAAGGTGGGATGGGGTTGTGAGGTTTGTAGGGTTTATGTTGTAACTAAGCACGATCTGGGGGTCGTTTGGCAAGTATCTTTTAAAAGATCTTATGGTCTAATATTTCAATGATGATGTGAGCTTTTGTATCAAGATCTTAACAATTTAAAGACAATCTGATGAACATTTGAAATGGATTTTTTAGACCTTTTCAAGGTTGCAGTTTTTGACAAATAGATCCTTTTCCAACTAAATAAAAAAATAGCAAAATGCAAGTTGCCGAGCTTCTAAAAACCCGATAATCCACACAAAATGACATACCAAACAAGGCCTTATTCACTGTAACATTCCTACCAGCCCACAGGCGGTCCGACTCACAGTACGGTTCTATAGTCCCCCTTGCAACTCTAGAATATCCGTCTCTCATACACTACAGAGGAGAAAATAAATGTTCTAGATTGTTCCATATATGCCAAACAGAAGGATATCTATTTTTCAGTCCAACGGCCCAGATTATTCCGAAGCTTCAAGAGAAAACAAACTGATTTATAAAGCACGTGCTTACAAAAGAAAGAGTGCTTGGCCTTCAGATTGGAATCCATGGAACAGACGTGTATACAAGTTTCACAAACGGTGAACAAAGGAACTCCAATCCGACGGTTAAAAAATCGTTTTCATGTAAGCACATCTGTCCAGAGCTGCTTACCATTTTATTAAATCCATCCTATCTCGTTACATTTCCGAATTGCCGGAGATCCGCAAGGCTAAACTCCTACCCTACTTATCCACCAGCCGCTGCAAAACCCTAGCTCCTCAAAAGCGATTATCAGGTGAGCTTCCTGGTTTTCTGCTTCTGTGTGTTTTTCGTCAACTGTACAAGTTATCAAGCGGACTTAGGGTTTTCGCGAGCCTGTTCTACTTGAGTATTATTGTTTTGTTCTCTAGAGCTATGTTCTAATTAGATTGGGGAGTTCTTGAATGTTTTTGCCATATACAAGGACAAAGTTACGGAATATTGTTGGTTACTTGGTTTAGTTTCCGGCTGAGGATTGGTTTCAACGGTTATTGTTATAGCATTCTTTGCGCTGAGGTTTCAATTTTCTTCTTTCTCATTATCGAATCTGATGTTTCGTGTGAATTAGAATTTAGTTTAAATGGAGAAAAGGAGCCTTCAGAAAAAAAAAAAGGAGAAAAGGAGGGTATTTCAGTTGAGGTCCATAGGAGATATTTCATCTACCTGTCTTCTTTCATTGTCTCTATGTTTACTTTGAAAGCGGTTACGTCCATTATAATGGATAACTTTGCAATTTGACACCGTCTTTTATTGTGGATCGATAATTATGCAAACTAATTAACTTTGAGTTTCTAAAGAGTTCTCTATTAACTAAGAAGTGCCAACGTAAGTTCGGAAAAGTGAGTTTCCTGCATTGATGTTACTGGAATCTTCAAGCGATAGCATGGTGGGGGCTGGGGGTGGAGAGAAGAAAATCCTTTTGGGCAGACGCGAAGACCACACAGGGTGGAGGGAAGAAAATGCCTTCTGCTTTCTAGAGTCTTGAAAGAATTGCCCAGCATGCATTGGAACTTGCTCTTGTTTTTTTGAGAACTATTAATTGCGGTAGACTGGTAGAGTGCACTAGTGATAATTAAAAGCATAGTTAACCATCCCCCCAAAAAGGAGAAAAACCCAAATAATGAATGACTTACCGTTGCTGTGGGTAATTGACGAGAAACTTGATTTGGGTATAAGCAACCAGCGAAATCAAAAGTTATATTGCCATTTTTAGATTGGAATCAACGTTTCCTTCATTTTCATGATTACTGCCTTACTGTATTCATTTGTTTTTTTTTTTTTTTTTGATGCATCATGCATGTTGTGTAAATATTCCTCTGGGTGGGCTTTCTAAGATAAATAATGTTGCTGACTTTCAGGTTTGTTAAAGTAAATGGCGTCGACTATTGCCACCATGTCTTCTGTTGGTTCCCTGGCGGTTGCTGGCAACCGTGCAATGGACAAGAAGTTTTCTAGCTCTTCCGAAAATCTATCTTCTTTTGCTTCCATTTCTTCCAGTTCCTTTAGTGGCAGGAGACACAATGTGATCCTTTCAAGAAGATGTTCCCCCAAGATAAGGGCAATGGCTAAGGAGTTGTATTTCAACAAGGATGGATCAGCCATTAAGAAACTCCAAGTGAGATTTTGAATACGAGTTCAGTTTGGCTCTCAGAGAAAAAGTTATGTTGTGCTTTACAAATTTGTAAGTTCCTCTTTTTGTTCGTTGCAGACTGGTGTTAACAAGCTTGCAGACCTGGTTGGGGTCACTCTTGGCCCCAAGGGCAGGAATGTTGTTCTGGAGAGCAAGTATGGCTCCCCCAAAATTGTTAATGATGGTGTTACCGTGGCCAAGGAGGTCTGATTTATTGTCACATTCTTTTTAATGTCTAATGAATCTTTCTTTTAATGCTTGCTGAATGCCATTGTTCCTTCATGTTGGTCTTATAGGTTGAGTTAGAGGATCCTGTTGAGAACATTGGAGCCAAGTTGGTGAGACAAGCTGCTGCAAAGACCAATGATCTGGCTGGGGATGGTACAACTACATCTGTTGTTCTTGCGCAAGGTCTGATTGCTGAAGGTGTCAAGGTTTGGCAGACGTTCCTTTTGCTTTGCTTGCTTTGGGAGCTTTGAAAGTATTTCTTTCTAAATAATTAACAATGGGTTGTTTCAACCAGGTTGTGGCAGCTGGTGCTAACCCTGTTCAAATCACTCGAGGAATTGAGAAGACTACCAAAGCTCTTGTTGCTGAGCTCAAGTTAATGTCAAAGGAGGTAGACTGAGATGGTCACTTTCAGTCAATGTAGTTGGCATTGTGCATAGAGACCTCTTTTTTCTTTTGTTATCTCAGTGAACAAAATAGTGGATTATGTTCAAATTTTATTAGTATTTATGATTATGATCATTATTTTCTAAATGGGTTTCCTGAAGGCTGTTTAGTAGGCTTTTGAAAAATTTCCTGGATTTTTAAATATAAGGTTGATTGCATATGATATTGTTTTGCAGGTTGAAGATAGTGAACTAGCAGATGTAGCTGCAGTTAGTGCAGGAAATAACTATGAAGTAGGAAATATGATAGCAGAAGCCATGAGCAAAGTGGGCAGAAAGGGTGTTGTCACTCTTGAAGAAGGAAAAAGTGCTGAGAATAGCCTCTATGTTGTTGAAGGAATGCAATTTGACCGAGGCTACATCTCCCCCTACTTTGTCACGGACAGTGAGAAAATGGCAGTTGAATATGAAAACTGCAAGGTATGTTGTTGTGTCACAGTCCTCATAATGTTTACTCTTTCGGTGGAGATTTTTACTTTGTAGACCTACTTGTGTATATTCCACCTGACTTATGGTGGTGCATTGTTCATGCAGTTGCTTCTTGTTGACAAGAAGATCACAAATGCAAGGGATCTCATCAATGTTCTGGAAGATGCCATAAGGGGGGGATACCCAATTCTGGTCATTGCTGAAGATATTGAACAGGAAGCACTTGCTACTCTTGTTGTGAACAAACTCAGAGGGGCATTGAAGATTGCTGCACTAAAAGCTCCTGGATTTGGAGAGCGAAAGAGCCAGTACCTTGATGACATTGCCATTCTGACTGGAGGTTAGTTCTTATATTTGGAAGTTATAGATTTGTTTTTTTTTTTTTTGCACTTTTAGTCATTGTAGGAGAATGGAAAATATATTTGTCCCTTTATATTTGCTCGGGGTTCTAACATTTTTTCTTTGATTCAGCAACTGTAATTAGAGATGAGGTTGGATTATCCCTCGACAAAGCTGAGAAGGAAGTCTTGGGTCATGCTGCCAAGGTGGTTCTCACCAAGGATGCCACTACAATTGTTGGTGATGGAAGTACACAGGAAGCAGTAAATAAGCGAGTTGCTCAGATCCGTAACCTCATTGAGGTGAATTTATAGAATTTCAATCTTCTTTTCTGGTATTTGCTGCTTGTAGTTGTCCAATATCTTTTACATTGTGATGGTCAATGCAGGCTGCAGAACAAGATTATGAGAAAGAGAAACTCAATGAAAGAATCGCAAAACTCTCTGGTGGTGTTGCTGTCATTCAGGTAGATTTCTCAAACATGCATGGGGCTTTCAGTTGGTCATGTAAAAATTTTAGATATTTGTGTTTATTAATGTTTGTGATGAACATGGATAGGTTGGAGCACAAACAGAAACAGAACTTAAGGAGAAAAAATTGAGAGTGGAAGATGCTCTTAATGCAACAAAGGTATCTTTTGGACTGTGACTCTTGAGCAAACCAGATTTTATTTATTTTTTTCTACAAAAGGGCATTTTCTTCCTTTGCCTGCTGCTACCGGAAATACTTGTTATGTTTCTTAGGCAGCTGTTGAGGAAGGCATTGTAGTTGGTGGTGGGTGCACCCTGTTGAGACTTGCGGCAAAGGTTGATGCCATAAAGGACAGCCTCGAAAATGATGAGCAAAAGGTGATTCATATTAACTCTTTAATGAACTCATGTTGGTGTAATTAATGGGTGTCTTGGAAAGACTCTGACTAGGTTACCACGGATTGTTGGCAGGTAGGTGCAGACATTGTTAAAAGGGCTTTGAGCTACCCTCTGAAGTTAATTGCCAAGAATGCTGGTGTTAATGGAAGTGTTGTCGTTGAGAAGGTATTTGCTCATACATAGCCCATTTGGGCTGGCATAGTGTATGCATTTTAACTTTCTTGTTTTATTAGCAATCATAACGAGGGTGTGGGTCTTGGCACAACGGTTGGGTTCCCCAGACCCCACATTGGCAGGAACCTTGTGGACTGGGCTGCCCTTTTTTAGTAGCAATCATAATCATCTAACTATGATGCACCATTCTTTAGGTGTTATCCAGTGACAATCCAAAATATGGTTATAATGCTGCAACTGGAAAATACGAGGACTTGATGGCAGCTGGAATAATTGACCCCACCAAGGTAAGTTGCTTTCCTGTGTTGAGCTCTATTTCCAGGACACGTGGATGGGCTATTCATCCTCATTTCATGTTTTGGACACAATTTATACGAGTGTAGACATGACACTTACCTACACTCCCAAAGTAATGTGATCTCAATGTTATTTGTACTGTGACAATAATAAGGTGAGAGCTATGCAGGAAGTAAAATTTTGCCAGGAGGTTTGTATTTGTGGTTCTTGCGTGAGCCAAACAAATTAAGACATAACAGATTTGTGAAGTTGTAGTAAATTCCCATAGATCTGCAGCATCTTTGTGCAGGTTGGGGTTTGGGACCATGCTGTTTAAGTGTTAATATTTGTAGAGTCAGCATAATCAAATCGAGTGTTCACAAGTTCTGAGATGGCAGCTCATGTAAGGAGCTTTTATTTTTCCCAATTCAGGTGGTGAGATGTTGCTTGGAGCATGCAGCCTCTGTGGCAAGGACCTTCCTCACGTCCGATGTTGTGGTTGTTGACATCAAGGAGCCTGAACCGGTGCCTGCTGGAAACCCTATGGACAATTCAGGTTTTGGACTTTGACGACCTAATTCATCTGTCCTTGGACTTCTTATTTCTCCGTAGTTCGAATTTCAAGTGCATTAGATTTTCTCTCTTCTGGCCTAGGTCGCTTAACATTATGCCACTTCTGTTGTGTGTATCAGGATATGGTTACTGAGCCGGGGCATGATGAATTACAGAAGGTTGAATAAGATCCGCCATCTCAATGGGTGGCAGGATGGATATCTTCTTCAAATCCACCACTGAAAGCATGGGCTTGGTTCTGTTTGTAAATTCATTGTGGAGAGTAGGAGAAATTCCGGCCAGTTTAGATTGCTGGAGTTCGGCATGTATCGACTGCAGTAAACTGCAATGATACTATTATTTTTGAGTATTTATGAGAGAAATTATGTTCATTGTCTTCCCTTTGTGTTTAACATTTCATTTGCATCCCTTAGATGGGTTTTGGCGGCTAGGCTTATTTAGAAGCAACCATCAATTGTTGGTTACCTGTTCTAAACATTTTTCTAGTTTTTGGTGCCATTAAGGAACCCTTTCGAAGTTAATTTTTAGAAGCCCTAAATCCTAATACCATCCAGAGTGCATATTAACGAACCCTTTCGAAGTTAAATCTTTAGAAGCCCTAAATCTTAATACTAGCCAGAGTGCTGCATGATTTGTGGTAGTCCGACGAGGGTGGAAAACAAAGTTCGGACTTATCCTCACCAGCTATCGGATGGTAGATAATTTACATTGTTGGCTGCAGAGATCCTTGCAAGGACTCGAGGGTCTTCATTCTTGCCCCCTACTGTTTTTTTCCCCCAAATAGCCAAAGGCTTTCCAGGTGGGATTATGATGATAAAGGATTCAGGGCCGTATAAAGCGGTTAAATAATAAGATGTAACTCAACTTCGGCTATTGAGGAGCTGAGCTTCTTCAAATATCTATTGGATAGTAGATATTTAGCATCGGTGCTGAGAACATCGCTGGGCATGTGGAGTTGTAAGAAAATGGTGCCTATAGTTTTGTTTGGAATCGGGCTGCAATTTTGGCTGAGAAAACAGTGTTGATTTTGTTTGGTATCATTGCTGTTATCAACATTTTCAATATGGTCTATATTATTCAACATTCAAAATGATGCCACATTATTGTACTGTGGTAGTAATGCCTATGGTCCCTATGTGGCGCTGTTCTCTATGTCAAACACCCACTAAAAATGATATAGAACATTGTTTTAAGCATGTTGTGGCGCGTTGCAGACTCCAACAACCACTAGGGTTTTTATGTGCCCTAGTTTTTATTGCAAGCATAAAAACTACCGCTACTATGGTGATGATAATGATATGCATTCTATGCATCTGTATTCCATTGTTTTGGGATTGACACGCTTTAAAGAAATTAGCAATTATATCATCAAGCCAGCCAGTCAGTATGGCCATCAAATCAAATGGGGAGTCCATAGGCTAGACGGCAACTACCGCTACCGGCTGCCCCACTCAAAATGCCCATTGAAGAGCCATGTCACATGTGTTACAATGCCATGTTCGCCTGTTGTTTGCGTGAGAAGGGGTGTGGATATTTGTTAAAGAACTGACAATAAGGTCTTAAACTTTGCCTCATTAGCCTTTCAATTTCAGTTGCAGATTTCAACTTGTTGATCAATGGTTGGATGCTTAAATTTCAGACCTTGTATGTTCCCCTGTACTCGGTGATGACATGCTCGACCCTACAAAATATGCACATTTTGTTTTATGCACTTAATCGTACATCTACACATGACATGGCCTCTGCCTTGCCCCTCTTAACCTCTTTCCTTCTCCGGAATGACATTATCCCTTACCTGCAATCAGGGCAATGGTTGCAAGAAAGAAATTTTGAGCTGATTTGCATCCTCAAAACCTCAAGAAAACAGATTTTATATGAATTATAGAGTGGGTGAAAGTTAAAACAGTAATGTTGTTGTTTGATTGACCATTCCCCTGATTTGTTTTCTATTAACATTTGAGGGTTTGTTTGGTTTGCAGGAATGGGGTCTGGAATCAGAATCAGAATGGGTTTATTCTAATTCCAACTGTTTGGTTGGGTGGAATCGGAATCTCATTTCCATTCCTTCTAGAATGGCATTCTCCTATTTGAGGGAATGGCCATTCCCAGACCCTCCCTTGGGAACGAAATTTCATTCATGCTGATTTTAATTTCCATTCCCATTCCTGTGAATCAAATAGACTATGGGAATGGACCATTCCGATTCCGATTCTGAAGGATTTTGATTCTGATTCCAACTATAAACCAAACGGACCTAATACTTTCAACCTTCTCTGTATAAGCCTTTCTATTCCAACAACCTCCCAGAGACAACCCCAAGCACTTGTCACATGTACCATATTATCATACCTTTAAGCCTCGTTTTCATGATCGACTGTCATTCTAACTGGGTTAGCATTTTTCCCATTACAGAGTGAGAGTAATCAATAGTCAGATCTATTTATACAGGAATCCCAGTCGCGACAGATGCGTATGCGTATGTTATTGTTATCTCAGTGTTCATATGGTTCTATATATAGATTGTCCTCTTTTTTACCGAAAAAAAAAAGATGGCCCTCCATGAAACTGCTGATCAACCCAAATGCAGGAGCAAGAATCTATCAACCATTAACAGACAAACCCAACTTTTTTCCCCTAACCCATCTTATGAAGAATCAAGTCTATGTCGAGAAAACCCAGCTTTCTGTAAATTGCAAAGGTTTCCACTTTCCAGCATGTATGGTGTCTGTAGAGTCTAGAGTCTCAAGACTTAAAAGATAGATATTCCGTTTATTGGTTCTAAAAAACAAGGTGCTACAATAATACTACGGTAAAACCAGTGCTAGGAAAGCGAGAGAAAGTAACAAGAAATACATCTGAGCTGTACAATTGCTTTTTAGTTTTTTCCTGGCTGTGGCAGATCAGTTTTCCTTTTGAGGGAATACATGGGATACATGATCCAATCTGTTACCAGGTTGGGATCTAATTCCTATTGTAAAACACGTTAAAAGTATAGTTGTTTACTTTGTCTCCTTTGCTTTAAACTTTTAAGCATGTTCCAAGATTCAGGTCATCAGATGGCTCAAAATGAACTCAAACTTTGTTTGATTTTCACTTGGGGCTCACCACTCACTAGTCAAAAGGAAGTTGTCAGGCTATGGGATGGATTGTGGTCTCTAGCTCTCTATGGCTTTGACATCTTCTGATTGTACCTTATAAGATATGGTGGCTCTGTATGTGAAACTACATTTGTTGGTTAAACTGAGAAAGTCAGCTTAAGCTTATGGATCCTCACAGAACAAACTTGTTTTGGCAGTGGACTCTGCTCTTCTCCTTCTTGGCTTTTCTATTCACAGGAGGGCCTAAGCTCGACTAGAATTGGCCAAAAAGCAATAGCAGCCCGACATATGAGCCAGTGATACACACTCTCCTTGGCCTTGATCTTGAGTGCTGTAGAGGGTTTTCGGAACTAGGTCATATTTGGCTGTCTGTCTGTCACATTATAATTTTTATTTCAAATAAGTCTCTGAATCTCTTCTGTTGTCCTTTTATCATTGTCCCCTTCTCTGCCAAACAACAGAGAACATATTATAGGAGTTCATAAGTCTATTAAACCCAATGCTTCCTTCTCAAAAATAATTTCTTGGCTCTTGCATTCCACTGGGTCCTGATTCCTGAAGTCTGAGCCACCCGCAGGATTTGAAGCATCTCTCAATTCTCATGTCTACATTGTGACTGAAGAACAAGTCAGTGGTAACTCAAAACAAATTGTCTTGGATCAATTGGCTGAGAAATGTAAATCTGAGAGCTGACCGACTTAAAACACCACAAAAGGCTGTAGTGTCTGCATTTTCATAACCTGTCACAACCAGTCGCTCTGGAAGTGCGGATAGCGGCAATGGCTACGCTTCCTGATCCTGCATCAATGACTCTGGAACCAAGTTGAATTCTTCTAGGAAGTACATTTTCTGCAACAGTGACACTCCACAATCCATGATTTCCTTCAGGTTCTCGATCAAGCCCATGTGGCCAATGAAGCCAGGCGCCAATTGGTAATCCAGAACCTGCAACTAAATCGCAGATCCAAAAGCTTTGATCCGTCACCTTATCACACCTCGTGGAATCCAAAGCTGTTACATTTTGGAATGGAATAATCCCAACAATTTCCAATTTTTCCACCTCCATCGTAGACAAAGTTACAAACTTTGGTTAAATTCCGATATCCAATTTCCAACCTCAGAGTTCGCATTCCAAACCCACTTCGTCTAATTTATCAAGAACCCTCTGCGTCTGCTGAAGATTCAGGTTAAGCAACCGAAGATGATTATGGCATGCTTCCGTAGAAGCTCGGGCTTCAAGACTCATAGAGACGAACTAGTCAGATCCTCCAGCGTCAACATCTGCTTACAAACTTTCCGATCGAAACCCCCAGTTAAGAACCAACATCAGTGAAGGATGGAGATCGATCCCTGGTACGTCGATAAATACAAGTCCAAAAATAGCAAACCGACTAAGAAGTAAGAACTGGGTCTTGATTGGATCGATAAGGCGGAAAGACGGGTCGAGAATCTAGGGCTTTGGTCATTCCAATAACAACAAATGAGCAAATGCAAACTCCTCATTCGCTGCAAGTGAGATTGACAAAAGAGTCAGAGAGAGAGAGAGAGAAGAGAGATGGAGCTTGTTTTAATTTGATTACCAACTCGTCAAGTGGTGATGGCATTTGTCCTTTTAACAATATTGCGAACATGTCCGTCGAGCGTGATTTGCGGGCATCATCATCATCTGAAGGCAAGGTTAGGTGGCGAGCCCACCTTGATTTGAGCCGAATTACTAGAGGGGGTTACACTTACAGAGTTACAGGGGGAACCCAATTATTATCAAATAATTAAATAAAAACAAACCTGTGATTTACACCCTTAATTAATGCCAATTTATATTCTGTTACTGTTCTTTCTTACTCCTCTGGTTTCAACATTTGATGATCAATTTAGACCTGCAAACAATGTCAGAAAACAGGGAAAAATAATTTGGACTCATCTGATGTGCTGTAGGTCTTTCTTTGATTTCCTTTTTTTTTTTCCTTTGTTAATCTTAAGAAACATTGAATTACATCCATGAGAGAGAGATCTCTCTCTCAACAAGAGAATAATAAGCTATTATGATTAGCAAGTGTGGTTGGTTGAACATGACTAAAAATTATTTTTTCATGTTGTATTATTACATGTAATTCTTCTATATAAAATGGGCTAAAGGATTCCCTATAATGAGTTGTTTATTTATTTATATACCACCAATCTATCAATAAAGATAAAGAGGGGAGGTCTCGTGTCGGTCCAAAATCCAAATTATATGACTTGTCTTTCTCTGTCTTTCTCTGTCTTCTGGATTCAAATATTCAATTCAACAGGTCCAACTCTAATGACCAAAGCCATGTATGCTTACCACATTCCTACACTACACAGAGCTTTACAAAACCATTATTAGAAGTTAAAACTTAAAAGCGGCAATACCCATTCCTCAGACTAGTTCCTTTGGAGAGAAATCTGAAACTGGCTGATGGAGCTGCGCCCTTCTAAACCCATCTATTGATCAAGTTCCTCTACACAAAAATTCTAACTTCAACCTGCAATCCAGATTCCAGAGGAGGGGTGCATTAGCCTTTAAGCCATTGCTGTAGCTTGTAATACATGAAATAATCATTTATTAAGTATTCATTCTTAAAAAGAAGCAGAAGAACAACTTTCTGCCAGCTCAAAGAGAGAGGACTCGGTAGTTTTAAACAATTGAATTGATAATGGAATGATATGGACTGGCAAACCCACATGTGCTTTGAACAAATATCCCAATCAAGTCCGAGAAGGAAACCCCACCCACATTTTATTTAATTATTTATTATTTATGCATTTACTTCTAGGCTGCTTCTAGTATTAATGCGTAAGACTCCATCTTCTGCTCTTATTTTTTCTTCTTATCCCCTCTTTCTTCATCTAGATTGTTAGACACTTAAACGGATTCTACTTCTACCTTTTGCAATTCTATCTCATCCAAACAGTATCATTTTACTTTTGCTTCAATTTACAATTAGAAGACTAATTTGCCTTTAAGCCTAGAATTTATTATCTTGGGTTCATCAAAAAAGTAAAGTTATTCTAGGTAAAGATGAATTTGGACCTTGACATCACAGGAGGATATCTATTGCGGATCAGATCATCAACCCATGGTAAAAGAGATCTGAATTCTCATTCCAGTGATGTTAGAGAGGCCCATCCACGGCCCAACTCCTCAAGGGTATAATAGAGGTCCACTCAAGACTCACGAGAAAAAGATAAGGGTACACAGGTCCGTCTCTCAAACAAAACCGTTTCCACAAACACGCAAGCACAGTTAGAAAAGAAAAAAACTCAGAAAGGAAAAGTAAAACTTAGATTTGTTGGTATGACTCGATATTTAATCCAAATTGATATTTATTCTCTCTCTCTCTCTCATCCAACCTTTCTCCTTCAAATTCCAGCTCTTTTTTTTTTCCAACTCCTCACCTATAATCTAAAAACCATAATATGAATCCCTTGAAAGTCAAGGGAGAACAAAACCCATCATCACAGTCTCTTCTCGTTTAGAGAAACAGGAAAAAGCATAAGAGACAGTGGAGAGACACAAGCGAGATTAAAGAAAAAGCTTCCTTTATTATTTTTTTGTTCTAATTTAGTTTAGTTTTTTTTCCTCCCATTGGAGACCTTCACCTCCCACAATGGCGCATTTGTTCAGAGACAAAATTCTTGGAGAATCAAAGAGAGAGATGGGAAGCAACAACAGGCTTCCCGCCCCCGATCTGCCCTCCCCTTTTGGCGAATTGGGCTGCAGTTTGACTGATTCCGAGCTCCGAGAGACTGCTTTCGAGGTCTTCGTCGGCGCTTGTCGATCTTCCGGTGGCAAGCCATTGACTTTTATCCCTCAGTCGGAGAGGAGTGAGAGGTCTCCGTCTTCCGTTTCCTCTCTTTCTCACTCTCCTTCTAGTCTATCGTCGTCTTCGACCTCGCCTTCTCTGCAGAGATCATTGACTTCGACTGCTGCTAGTAAGGTTAAGAAGGCTCTAGGGTTGAGATCTTCGAAGAAGAGTCCGGGGAAGGAGAGTCCATCTAAGTCGAAGAAACCCGTCACTGTTGGGGAGCTTATGAGGGTCCAGATGAGGGTTTCGGAGCAGATGGACACCAGAATTAGGAGGGCTTTGTTGAGAATTGCTGCTGGGCAAGTAAGCTCCGCTTTCCTGTTTCTGGGTTTTATCCTTTTTCTTTTCTAGAGATGGGATTTGCTATCCGATTCGGGATTTAATTTTTTTTCTCCTTCTATTAATACTCCGTTTTCAGATGTATGTTGATAATAAGCTAATTATCTCTTTTGTTATGTTTTTTAATTTTCAAGGCAAAGATATTGCTTAGCTTTTCATCTTCCTAATTAATTTCAGACCTTATTTTTTCAGTTTTCTTTTTTCCGGTTGCTTCTTTGAAGGTAAAAAGATTTCTTTGCTGCATTTTTGCTCCCGTTCGCGAAGTGTAAGTTTCCTTTGGGGTCTTTTGAGGGGTTTTGTAAGATTAGGCTGTGGGTTACTGTATGATTATTGATTTACGAATTAATCTGGCTGTCGTTCTTTTTAAACTCCTGTGTTATTTATATGGTTGATCTTTTTAAGATCGATGATCCTCATTTCTCTTAAAACCACATTGTCTAAGCATGGTATTTGTCTTGTGCATAGGTGGCTTTCAATGAATATTGTTAAATGAAAAACCATTTTGTTAGCTCATGGTAGAGTAGTTGCTGATCCATTGCCAATCTGGTTGATTCTTCAATATAATAGTACAGTAAACATCCCTTTGTGTCACACCAATCTTTGAATTTCCCAATATCATCTCTTGGGGAGGGGGGAGTGTGTAGCCAACCCATGGGTTAGAGCTTCCCTGTTTTTAATCATTAGTTTTTGTTTATGCTCATGTAACAGCTTGGAAGGCGCATTGAGTCGATGGTTCTTCCACTGGAGCTATTGCAGCAGTTCAAGTCTTCAGATTTTCCAGATCCACAAGAGTATGAAGCTTGGCAGACCAGAAACTTGAAAGTTCTTGAGGCTGGACTACTGTTGCATCCTCATCTGCCACTAGATAAGTCAGATGCATCGGCACAACGACTTCGGCAGATTATTCATGGGGCTTTACAGAGACCCATGGAAACTGGGAAGAACAATGAGTCAATGCAAATCCTCCGGACTGCTGTAATGTCTCTTGCTTGCAGATCATTTGATGGTTCTGTTTCTGAAACATGCCACTGGGCAGATGGTTCTCCATTGAATTTCCGACTCTACCAGATGCTTCTAGAGGCTTGTTTTGACACAAATGAAGAGACAGCTGTTATTGAAGAGATTGATGAGGTTATAGAACTTATAAAGAAGACTTGGGTGATCCTGGGGATGAACCGGATGCTCCATAATCTTTGCTTTTCATGGGTCTTATTTCACCGCTATGTTTCAACTGGTCAAATAGAAAATGACCTTCTGTTCGCTGCTGATAATCAGTTGGCAGAAGTTGCAAAAGATGCAAAGGCAACAAAGGATCCTGTGTACTCCAAGATCTTGAGTTCAATTTTGAGTTCGATATTGGGTTGGGCTGAAAAAAGACTTCTTGCTTACCATGACACATTTAATCATTCAAATATTGATTCCATGCAGAGCATTGTTTCTCTGGGTGTGTCAGCAGCCAAGATATTAGTTGAAGATATCTCACATGAGTATCGAAGGAAAAGGAAAGAAGAAGTTGATGTGGCTCGCAACAGAATTGATACTTACATAAGATCATCACTGCGCACTGCTTTTGCCCAGGCAAGTCCATGTTTTCTGGTGCATCTTTTTACTTGGCAAATATTGGCTAACCAAAATATTCCTATTGGTTGTACTATATATATGCAACACTGACACATCAATCTATTAATTAAACTATTTATTGAGTATAAGAAAAGGTCCAAAGGCTTTGCTGACTGGAGGATTTCACCAATTTAGTCAGTAACTGAAAACAGATGGTCTTAACCATATGATTGCTAACTGAAATGCTACTGTCTAAATTAAATAATGTTAATGATCAGGCGAGAGCCTCCTGTATTTGGGTATTTCCATCTAGAAGGCAACCATTACTAATTTGGTGTCCCGTTTAATGAATGGGATGTCAGGTCTCTCTCTCTCTCTCCTCCTCACACACGCATACACACACACACACACCTGATCATCCTCTATTCGTGGGGTAAATTTCAGCCCCAAAAGGCCTTGCTACATTTCCAGAGTAAGACTCTTTTGTTAGAAATGTTAAAATTAAATGAGTGGAAACATTGAAATTTGGATAGGTGATATACCTTTTTGAAAGCTCCAATATGAGGTGATGCATAGGGGTGAATGGACTGGTTGAGTGAAACAACAGAGGGTTTAAGTCTCCTATCTGATGGATAGTCTAGATTGGCTACATCATCCTTTTGTTAGATATGTTGAAATTGGACTTGTCTGTTTTATGATTTGTTGATCTGTTTAGTCTGTCTTAAGACAGAGAATGGAGAAGGCAGACTCATGTAGGCGGTCATCAAAAAACATGCCAAATGCACTTTCTCTTCTGTCTATCCTTGCAAAAGATATTGGTGAGCTGGCAGCTAATGAGAAGGCAGTGTTCAGTCCGATTCTGAAGAGATGGCATCCTCTTGCAGCAGGCGTTGCAGTTGCCACCCTACATGCTTGCTATGGAAATGAGCTGAAGCAATTCATTTCAGGTATTTCAGAGTTGACACCTGATGCTGTTCAAGTGTTGAGAGCAGCAGACAAATTGGAGAAAGATCTTGTGCAGATTGCTGTTGAAGATTCCGTGGACAGTGATGATGGTGGCAAGGCAATAATCCGTGAGATGCCTCCTTATGAGGCTGAAACTGCAATTGCCAATCTGGTGAAAGTATGGATAAGGACAAGAGTGGACAGACTGAAGGAATGGGTTGACAGGAATTTACAGCAAGAGGTACGTGAAGTCTGGCTTCTTTCTTTGCTTCATCCAACTTCCTCATACTGGTGGATCTTATAGTTGAGATTAATCTCTAATTCAAAATTATGATTCCACAATTTACCTTGTGTTCAATCTTTTCAAATTATTTAATTATCCTACTATTGGCATGATTGATATTTTCTTTTCTGTTGTGGTCATTTGAAATCATAAGACTTGGTTGATATCTTGGGTCCATAATAAATGATTTTCTCACCTTAAATGATACTTTGGGGCATTTATTGGTAAAATTTTCAGCGGATTCATAGAAACGGACAATTGTTATAAGTTTTGAGAATGATGGAAGTACCATCAAGTATGGTCAACAGTAAAGATTGTGAATTTATGCACAATAAGAACAGAACTTAGGCAGCAAATAACCAGGAATAAGTTATTACATCCTTCTCAGAAAGTCCCTTTTTCTATCTTTCTTGTAAGTTGTTTTAGAATAAGGAAAAAGAAACATTAGGGGAATTGCAGCATATCTTTTGAGGAGTTTTATTGAGGAAACACTAGCAAAAAGGAATTGATTTTTTTATCAATAAAAAGGGAATCGAATTTTTTACCCTTGTATAAAAATGATGTTTTATGATTTTAGAATTAAGAAACAAATATTATTTGATGAAAAATATCTTGTATTAAGAAGGATGAGAAATGCATGGTATTCTCCCTCGCTTCCTCAGATTCATCAGGTATGATGTTTGTTTTGGTAATGCTATTCTGTTCTGGGAGGATATTAGGGTGGGTACTCAACCCCCCAAAGATTGTTTCCCCTCGCTCTATTCCCTTTCCCTTCACAAACACGAGCCAATTGCAACTTTTCTCCCGAGCCCGTTAAACCCCTTATCTTTAAACTGGGACTTTGGGTTTCGTAGAGGGTTAAGGGATGGTGAATCAAATTGTGTTATTGAACTAATTCATTTACTAGAATCCGTTTGCTTGGACCCCACTTCTTCTGATCAAAAGGTTTGGACTCCTCTTCCGAAAGGTACTTTTACTTGCTCTTTTCTAAAATCCCTCAGTTCTAATCCCATATCCCAAGGATTCCCTGCCAAAGAAGTCTAGGCGCGACCTATTCCCCCCAAAATTGTTGTATTCTACTGGAAAGTCTTCTATGGGAAAATCAATACTTTGGAAAACTTACAGAAAAAGAGACTCTCTTTGTCTTTACCCAAATTGGTATTCCTTGTGTAAGGCCGAGAATCAGGAATGTTTCCATTTGCTGATCTCCTGTTCCTTTGCTACAACCATATGGAGGTGGAGCCTTTCTTTGTTTGAAGGTAGGTGGTCTATGCCTTCCGATTTAAGCTCGTTATTCAACCCATCTGTCTTTATTTGGCACACTAGAAGAGGTATTGTCATGTGGAAATGTGTCATGACGGCTACTCTGTGGACTCTTTGGGAGGAAAGGAATGCAAGAATTTTCTTAGAGAAGGAAAGAGGGTTAGATGAAATGAAGGATTGTATCTTAACAAGAGCAATTCATTGGTTGAAAACTGTGGATATTTTTGATGACTTCTCCTTTGATGACTTGTGGAGGAATTGGCTAGTAATAGCTAACACTTCAACAAAGAAGGATAGAATTCTGTCAGAATGGGTTCCACCTTTGGAAGGTGTCATCAAGCTGAACTTTGATGGAAGCAGTCAAGGCAACCCCAGGCCTTCAGGTATAGTGGGTATCTTGAGAAATAAGGACATCAACATAATTTCCCTATTCTCAGGACCAGTGGGAGTGGGGGACTCCACAAGGGCAGAAATCCTTGCTGTAGTACATGGAATTCAGATTGCCAACCAGCTTGGGGTGGAGCATCTCCTAGTTGAAGGGGACCCTCAGGTGGTAACAAGGTGGCTCCTAAACTTGGATACCACCATTTGGGGTTACAAAGATCTCATAAAAAAAGTAAAGTTGTTAACCAGCAATATGAGAGTTAAGGTAAAATGGGTTAGTAGGTCTGCTAATTCTTTGGCTGATGCTTTAGCCAAACATGGGGTTTCTAGGGAAGATCTTTTTTGTGCTTCTCTGTAAGTTGTTATTAATTTGGAAATCTGTATTTAACTAACCCGGAGAGGTTGCAACTCGTGCCTTTCCTTGGGGACTTTTACTATTGTCTATTGTTGATTAATAAAATTATTTCAATAATCAATTTTATTTTCTTCCGTTTTGGTCCTTTTTCCATAGGTCTTGCTATGCAGTCTTCGGATTTATTTGAAATTTGCTACTTGGTTTCAGAGATTCCTTTTTAGAAGTGTATTTATTAATTTATGTATATTTTTCTTTATTGAATCTGATCCTTAAGATCTACTATACCAGCAATCTCCCAGTTTAAGAGAGCCTAATATCAATTCATGGTTGCCTTATTACTACGAATGCAACAAATGCATTTCCACCATCTGTGTTCATGCACCATACATGCATGTGCATCTCTGCATGGATGCATCTACAAACTCCCATAATATATCTGTTAATAATTCATTACATTTTCACTATAAAATAGTTGCTCAGATTTTCTGGCTCTCATCAATATATCCTTGTCAATCTTGTTATTGTAGGTCTGGAACCCAAGGGCAAATAAAGAGAGATTTGCTCCATCTGCCATTGAAATCCTACGAATTATAGATGAGACTTTAGATGCATTCTTTCAGCTACCAATACCAATGCATCCTGCATTGCTTCCTGATTTAATGGCTGGCCTTGATAGATGTCTTCAGCATTATGTATCCAAAACAAAATCTGGCTGTGGTAAATTCTTGCAAAACTGAAATTTATAAATGGCTTTCTGATTCTTAATCTTATTACTAACTTTATCCCTTTCTGTGATGTATAGGGACGCGAAACACTTTCATTCCCACCATGCCGGCATTAACCAGATGTACTACTGGATCAAAGTTCCAAGGTGTGTGGAAGAAGAAAGAGAAGTCCCAAGGAACTCAGAAGCGGAAGTCTCAGGTTGGCACAATGAACGGAGACAGCTTTGGAGTACCACAGTTATGTGTCCGTATGAATACTCTGCAGCACATCAGGACAGAATTGGAGGTCTTGGAGAAAAGGATAGTTACTTATCTGAGAAATTGTGAATCTGCACATGCAGATGACTTCTCAAATGGGTTAGGGAAAAAGTTTGAGCTCTCAGAAGCCGCTTGTCAGGAAGGGATTCACCAACTATGTGAAGGAACAGCTTGTAAGATTGTCTTCCATGATCTAAGTCATGTTCTGTGGGATGGTCTATATGTTGGGGAACCAGCATCCTCAAGGATTGAACCTCTGCTTCAGGAACTTGAACAGAACTTAGAGATCATAGCAGAAACAGTTCATAACAGGGTCCGCACCCGTGTGATTACTGAAATAATGAAAGCTTCATTTGAGGGTTTCTTTTTGGTGCTTCTTGCAGGAGGCCCTTCTCGTGCATTTTCCTTGAGAGATTCTCAAATAATTGAGGATGATTTCAAAGCTCTTAAAGATTTATTCTGGTCCAATGGGGATGGGCTACCAGATGATTTGATAGCTAAATTTTCAAAAACAGCAGTAGGTATCCTTCCACTTTTCCGTACTGAAACAGCGAGCCTCATTGAGCACTTCAAACGTGTGACACTGGAAACATACGGCTCTTCTGCCAAATCCAGGCTCCCACTACCCCCAACTTCAGGTCAATGGAGTCCAGCTGAGCCAAATACTCTCTTGCGTGTCTTGTGCTATCGAAATGATGAAGCAGCAACAAAGTTCCTTAAGAAGACCTATAGCTTACCCAAGAAACTTTGAGGACTTTGAGGTGTGGTGCAGCTGTGCTATGCAGTTCTGTGTGAATTGCTTTGGCAGAACGTCTCTATGGTTTTTTGTCTGTATTTACTATGTTACTCAGACAAGAGGAGAAGTTCATTATACTTTACTTTGTCTGGGAGCTGGGAGGGGTTGCTCTATTCAGGAAGCACAAACTACTCTTGTATAGTATATTTATTGTGGACTTGTATTGTTTGGAGCCCCTACTTTTTATCCACTCTAGCCTACAGTCTGCTTGTGATTGAGTTAATGGGATTAGTGGATTCGTCAGATGACATAAGAGGTTCCAAGATGAAGGCATGGTGTTTTTGAGGTTGGGGGCTCGAGGAGGGTAGATATTCATTATCATTCTTTTGGATCATCTAAAGCTAGAATCTACTAGATTTACTACTGTCTTAGCCTGAAACTTAGAAGCATAGAAGCGTTAATTTAACTTGGTGAGTTTTCTTATTGTATTTGTTTTTGTTCCACTTCCCCGTTGTCTTGAACGCAGAAGGCTACTGTCCCTCAAAAGGAAAATGATAAGCTAGATTGCCAGGAAAAACTAAATTGAGCCGGAAAGGTTTGTTATTATTATTCTGTTGATTTAAATTGTAGTATTGTGTTTGGATGTCAGTTGTTGGATACTCACCTGAAGGATGGACTTTGTTGTTGTGTAATATAGAGGAGAGGCGTTTCATTAATTAAGTTTTAATCCGCAGTATGTATTTTTGTATCGAACCTTTAGAAGCCTCACTCTACTAGCAAATGTTTGGTGCATTCTTGAAGTAATTAGTTATTCATCCCCTCCATCCGTGTCGAAGGTGATGTGCAAGTTGGTAACAATTATTAAACGAATAGTACAATAGCATTTTTAGAGTACGGTCGCGGTGGAGAGAGAGCTAACTTGCTACTTTGTTAAATTGTAATGACATTTAGAGGATCAGGATTAGTCAGAGTTGGTCTAATCCAGGCTTCAGATAAAACCATCGTGGCCGGATGTATTTAAACATCACGGTGTTTGCCAGACTGGTAACCTTTCTTGACTCCCAACAGCCATCTTCGGTCCTTTCAATTTTCTATTTTGCCAAATCAATTTTATGCGTCAGGATCAGTCTTAGATTTAATCCGTCAAATATGTGAACCGTGGCGAGTTATTGAATCCTAAATAACTGCATTGCCTTGAACTCATAATTGAACTGAACCTCAGATGATCCGAGTCGAGTGGATTATCGCTTCACTGGTTCGACCAGTCCATCTGATCCGAGTAGAAGTACATTGATACTAGTACTTCTATTGGTGTAAGGACTAAGGGGCATAGGGACAATTGAACTGAACCTCAGACGCTCCTTTCTCATTCTTATTGTAGGGGTCCCACAGTCCCATCATACTAATGAGTTCACTGTTCAAAACTTCAAATAGGAATACAGACGTGAAATGGAATAACGGTTCTGAAAAACACTACAAACTTTTCTGTAAATAAACAATCATCCGATAGCTAGATTATAAAAATCCTGTGAACAGGTTAGCTCTACAAGTTGCATGTTACACCTCCCAGAAAGTCAAAATTGCCGTTAATCTGCCTCATGATTCCTTCGCTGCAATTGGTTCAAGGGTCACAAAATTGGTCTTCCTTGCACAATGTTGTGAAGCATTAAAATGCAGAAAACAAATGATACAAGACATGGTACAAAGAGGCCAAAAAATCCTTTGCTCAATCCCTCTAGAGGGTCATGCACACAGATGTATATAGAATAACTAGAACTGAGAGAGGATTCACTGCAATAGTGTTTCTTAATGCCAGGGGTTCTTTCTCCTTCCTGCTCTTTTTGAGCTAGTTGTAGAACTTGTTTTGGAACCCTGCCACAGAGGGGGGGGGGGGGGGGGAAATGAAGGCATCAACGCAGGTGAAATATACAACTTCACATAATTAACATCAATAGAACTAGAACATTCAAAATAAATATTTATAGGAAATACCGCTTTTGATTTCTTGGTCTTTCCTCGGATCCTATTCTTTGGAGGTTTTAGTTTGTATATCCGTACCATCCAATGATGTGTTGTGAATACCTGAAACAATCATATCAGCAGGTAAGTCGAGCACTAAAGAAATGTAAGTCCTAGCAGGTCCCAGCAGAAGTAAATTCTAGAAACATGCTCAGATCATGCATGTAGTTAGTATGGGTCCATATTTACTATTACTATCATTATGCTATGCACCTGTAAGAAGTGATTTGTTGCAGGTTGAAGGGGGTAGAAGGGCTAGGGGTAGACCAAAAAGGGCAGGGTGGTAGTAAGAAATGATTTAATTGCCGATAATTTAACAATGGATATAGCATCAAATATAACAGAATGGCAAAACAGGATTCATGTAGCTGACTCCATATAGTTGGGATGCTATTATTATGCTGTTCAGTTCAATCTTTGGTGATAGTACTGCACCCTATAAATATGGACATCTGCATGAAAAAGGTGTTACAATCTAGTTTCCATATTAGTTTTAGCACAACTACAAGTACCAAGTACTGACAAATGGCATGGATCAGGTAACTCAGCAATGTATTTCCTTTCCCTTGTTTATGCTGAAGTAAACCTGGAAAATCTCGGTTATCTTGATGTAGCCAGATTGAAGACATTTGGGACAACCAAAGGCTGCATTGAAAGGGATATTGGAAGCTAAGGCTGCATTGAAAGGGACATTTGGGAAATCAAACAGTTGAGATAATAAAATGCATGTGAAATTTAACTGTAGGGATGCTTTTTGCATACAAACTCGAATACCTCATTCAATTGGATCAGGAAATTAATAATGTACTTGCCAACTCACTCACAAGTGAGGGTGTAGATTGGGCTGAATTGTATTCAGGGCCTGCCCAAGCAGGGTTTGTTGGGGATTTTGTAAGATGGGAACAGGGGGAGTTGTTGGCTCCAATGATGGGGTGCCCTCCAATTATGGAGTAATGTTACCTAGCTGTATTGTATTTGTACCTTTTCTGTTTAGGCTCAATTTGGAAGGAATACAAATGCATACAAAATACAATGTTTTGTGCTCTACATATTTGTATTTGTACTCCTTCCAAATGGAGCCTTAATAAAAGTTCTAGGGATCTGTTAATGATACAAAAAAGGTGGAACAACCCATGCTTAAATTTACCAAACTTCGACCCCCCAAAAAAAAAAAACCAAACAGGCATCCAAAATTGTCGATGCATTTTAGAAATACTGACAGGTCTATGCCACATGATCATTTAAAGTCATCCATGTTCAAGATGAAATCTAACTAATAGCAACATCACTGAGAGAAGGTGATTAAGTTGAGGTCTTTTGTGGAAAGAAAAATCCAATACTAGACAAGTCATCAAGAGAGAGCAAAAACAAAATATATGGTACAGAAATTATAAAAAACAACTACAATAAATTGTGGATCAGCTAGTAACTAGAATGTAACATATTTGTCAAATGTTAGATGCTCTGACCTCCTCAAAATGGGTAAGCTTGAAATATTTCTTCCCAATTTCAGTCCTTCTCACTCTGTCAAAGCCTTTACCATCTGTCTCCACAAATCTAGACAAACAAAGACAACAAGAATATATGTAAATTCAATAAATACATTGCAAGGAGAAAACTGTGCCATGATGTCAGGCTAACCTGTAATACGAGAGCTTGTACATGAGACAATTTAGCATGGTTGAAGTGGCCTGAGAATCAATCCGGTACTGACCATCTCTCTTTTATAACAAAAAGCAAAAAAAAAAAAAAAAAGAAAAAGAAAAAGAAAAAAAGAAAAAAAAAGAAAGTAGTTACTTTTATCAGTTTACCCCCTTACAGATAATCCAAAGAAAGAATTCCAGAGAAGATTCTTTGTGCAACCAAATGAAGCATAAATAAACATACTAACAAATGAAGCATACATAAACATACGAGCGCACCATTTTTTTGGTAAGTAAACATGTGCAGTTTCAGACTACTATTTGCCTAGGTGGTACTTAGGACTAGTGGCTCCTAAGTTGCACCAATTATTGGATTGCCTATTGATTCTTATACCCATATCTCATGTTATTAATTTATTAACTTAACAGCAAAACAAATATAGTTTTATACATACTGACGAGGACTATAAAACACATACTAGTTAGGTTGTTCATTATAAGTATGTGTGGAAGATAAAAGAGGCTAAAGACTGAATGCCTAATACAGTTTAGGTTCAGAGTGTTAGGTTTCTCTATAATGGTTTTTACATTTAACCTCTTATGTAATGTCAGCAAATTATTAGTATGCATTCATTATTCAACTGACTTGGGCTCTGTTTGGATAAGCTTCTGCTTTTGAGCATTTTGGGATGTGGGAAACAAAAATGAGCCAAAAAGTGTTTCGAGTAGGTAAGACCATAAGTTGCTTTTAAAAACATAATAATTTAAAACCAAAACACTTTTTAAGTCTCAAAGTTATCCCCCCCCGCTAAAAAAAAAAAAAAAAAACAAAACAAAAATTCAGGCCTTGTGCTTTTAAGCTCTAAAAGCACAAATCCTGAAGCTTATCCAAACAACACAACCTTGGTTTTTTTCTACATTACAAGTCTTATATATAAAGTACAATTGTATGAACGGATTTTTTTATGATTATTTATTTATTTTTTTGATCGATAACAAGATGCTTTATTAGATAATAAAAATTGTGAAGCTTTAAGTACAAGAAAAAGGAGGTAAAATATCTTAATCCCCCACAACAGAGAACAAAAAGGAAAGCTAAAAATTAGCCCAAAACATAGAATCCTTAAGCGCCCCTTGCTTGGCTAACCCATCAGCCATTGAATTAGCACTTCTCATCACCCAACTGTACTTTACCTCAATATCCTACTCAGCCATTTGAATTTTTTCTTTTCATTTCTGTAGCTCCACAAGCCATTGCTGTCTTCCTTCAGCCACCTAATCACCACCTCCGAGTCCCCTTCAATGACCAGGCACTGAATGTTAAATTCTCTTGCTCTTTTGATTCCTTCCAGAACTGCTAAAATCTCAGCCCTAAGAGAGTCACCCTCTCCAATAGGGACAGAGAACATGGCATTAATAATCCCAGCCTCATTCCTGAAAACTCCCCCAATCCCAGAAGGCCCAGGATTCCTTAAGCTACTACCATCAAAATTCAGTTTTATGAATCTTGAAGGACAGGGGGACGGAGGGGGGGGGGGGGACCAAGAAGGTCTAGAGGTCCTCTTGCATTGGGCCAAGGTAGCTATTTATTTCTACTTTCTCAAAGCTAGTCCTTTCCTTGTCTGAAAAAAGTCTAGAGTTTCTCTCTTCCCATATGGACCAACACACTGCCGCCCTAATGCTTCTCCACATGATCTTCTCTCTTTTCTTAGGCCATCTTGAGAACGAAGGAGAGAACAAGCTTTGCATACTTAAGGGGGGATTCCAAGTACATCCAAAAAAGGGAAACAGCTCACTCCCAAACAGTTTTAGTAACAAGACAAGTAACCATAAGGTGGTAAACCGTTTCCCCATCAGCTTTGCAAAGAACACACCTATTGGGAAGTAAGCAGGAATTAGGTCTCTTTCTTTGAAGCAAGTCAATTGTGTTTATTCTTTTCAGGAAAGTCTCCCAACAAAAACTACCAACCCGGGGAGGAATGGGTTTGCTCCAAATCTCATTAACAGGAAAGAACAACCCAAAGGGAGGAGGTTGGACCAAAGTCTCGAAAAATGACGCACAAGAAAAGGAATCATTTGAAGAGGGGGTCCAAATTCTGGAGTCATCCTTACTCGCGTCCAAAAAAAACATTTTCAAGGATGGCTAGTAGGGACGATAAGCAACCCAAGTCTATATCCCTTATTGTTCTCCTCAACCCTAGAATCCACCCAAAGCTAGAAGTAGAATCAGAAGGGACTAAGAAAGAAGAAATGAGTTAATTCTTCAAATCTGACAAGGCATATAGGGAGGGAAATTGGTCCATCAGGGATGAGTCCCCAACTCAAGGTTGCTCCTAGAATTTTATGAGATTACCAGAGTTCAAATCATACCTTATCCAATGGGAGAAAACCGGAAGCAAATCATGAATGGCTTTCCAAGGGGAAGCAACTGTAGTCCTTGCCAATACTCCTGGATCCTAGTCGGTCTTCCAGCCCATGTATGCTAGCCACAATCTTCGTCCATAATTTGTCTCTTTCCATTGGAAACATCCATAACCATTTCCCCAACAATGCCATATTTCTTTTCTTGATATTCCCAATCCCAAGCCCTCATACTTCTTACTTCTGGTTACCACCTCCCAACTCACCCTATGATCTTTCTTCTCTCCTGGTTCCCACAAGAAATCCCTCATTAACTTTTCCACTCTAATTGAGACCTTTGTGGGAATCTTAAACACCGACAGAAAGTAATCAGGAAGGTTAGTTAGGGTAGACCTAATCAAAGTGATTCTCCCCCTTAGTGAGAGATAACTTTTCCTCCATGAAGCAAGCCTTTTCTCAAATCTTTCCATAACTGGGTTCCAAAATCTATCTCCTAAGGAGAGGCCCAAATAAGTCAAAGGCCAATCTGAAAATGCACACCCCAACAACCCTGCATATTCACTTACTTCCCTCTCCTCCAAATTCACTCCCACCATATAGCTCTTATCAAAGTTCACTTTGAGATTGGACATCTGCTGAAATAATTGTATGGCCAATTTCAAATTCCCTATCCAATTTATGTCCCCACCTAAAGGGATGAGAGATCCATCAAATGGATGGCCAAACCCTGCAGGAAGGTAGGGCGAAATTTCAAAAATCTCTCTCTCATGTGGGAATCGCATTCCCTGTTTTAGAAAAACTGCATTTTTCAAGGATCAATCTTGAACCAAGAACCGAACTAGATCTGAACCAAAACAGTAGGAGAGGGATATACCTGATACAAAGATGCAATATCTCCCAACAAAGGTGTTCACACCCAAAGAAAGACTCCAAAGATTGCTCCCACTGAAGATGACACAGTGAATGGTAGAGCAAAATCAACAGGGTCCGTCCAACGAACCGAATTCTTTAGCAAGAATTCGATGGAGGCAGTGAGCACGACTTTTGATCAATCTTTCTCCAAAGATTGATATCAAGACACTTCTTGATCGCTCCTACAAAGGATGGAGATCGAAATGGCTATGGCAGCAACTGGAGGAAATCGCAGGGAGAAGATGGCGCAGTCACACTGCTGCTGTCTTCTCTCTAGGTGCTCTGAGATTTCTAGGATGCTTGGGATGCTGAGGATGATCTGAATGGTTCGCCCCCTCCTCCTTTTATAGCCTTAAAGAGAGCTCCTAATCTCATTAGGAGTTTCTTAATCCAAATCTGTATTTGGATAAGGAGTCCTCTTTAAGAGATAAGGATAAGTCCTTATCTTATCTGCAGATTAGATCAGCTCTCTCCTAATCTCATTAGGAGATTTCCATATCTGAATTCAGATATGGACTCTTTGAGTGGATAGGGTAAGACCCTATCCTATCTGCTTATTTAATCCCAGATCCGCCCTAGTCAAACTAGGCCAGTTCGAAATGGGTTTTAGGCCCAATAAGTCTAAGTGCTCAAAATGCTTCCAACCTGCTGTCCAGTTGGGCTTCTTTGTATGGCATGGGACCTAAACATTGATCTACACATCAGCCACATGGGTTCAACCCAGCCTTTGTTACAAGGCCTGGCCGAATTCACTGAAAAGACAGTGAACCCCCTGAAGCCCATCACATGGACTCCTAATGGGCCCAACGCTTACACTAAGTGGTCCCTGGGGCAAGCCACCTTATAAAAACCCAGGGACTGTGGGCAGATGCAAGATTATCCTATCAGGTATTACCTTCAATGGTCTTACACTTAACCTCTCAGCCCAAAATGATCATACACTGCCCGACAAGAGAGGGCCTCTCCCTCGGCTGCAAGGAACAATGTTGCACTCTCTGCTCACATGGATCCCGGGAATTAAAACCTTTTGCAAATAATTTGAAACCATAATATATATATTTATATCCGTATATAAAATATATATTGCAAAACAAATTTCAACGATTGAAATCGGCTGCCGGCAGTCTTGGTTTCCATCAAAGAGAGTGCATCCCCGATCATTACCTTTGTCCAACAAAGGGGCTGATCCTGTCACTATGATCACCCACTCAGATGAATTCTCAAATTGTCCCAACATACCTAGGTTTTGACCCCCTCTAAGGATCTTATTGATTGACATATCAAAGACAACCCAATCCGACACCTAGTGTAGTACCATAATCTGATCCAGTTCAGGGTTTCAAGTAAACCTACACTGCATGTACCTCGAGTCTCACCCTGGCAGCTGAGACAGGCTACCCCAACACTTGGCGGCACACCAGTGTCAGCCTTAGCAGGATAAATCTCCTCAAACTTATCCAACGGTAGTGAACATTCTAAACTAACATGAGTCTCATTATGTGTCTAGTTTAAGGGTATTACACAGAAACACACCACAATAACATGAATCAAATATGTACTTTATGCATTTACAATAAATGTCATAATGTACATCAATCTGATTGGAGCTAAGGGCATACACTGTCTAAACAGAACAGAATTGTGTTATCTGCAAACTGTAAGTGTGTAAGTGGTACCTGTTCCCTTCCTATTCTCCACCCTTTTACTAAGTTCCTCAAATCAGCTCTATGAATCAGTCTGGTACTAACACCATCTCAGTTTCTTGCCTGGCACTAAGACTTGGTGAAGGCTTATCCCCTCGTGGGCATTGAATTTGCCCCCCCATTTGTTTGAACTCTTCAGTTGGTTATCATTGCCTTCTTCCGAGCCTCTGCAATCTCCTTTTGTGCGCACTCCCAATCTCCAAGAAAGAGACCCTCCAGATTTAGTGTCTCCCTGTTTTGATCTTGGAGTTCTTCGTCTTCCAAACTCCCTATGCTTGAAATATCTCTTGAACTCTCCTCCTCGGCTTCACTTTCTGAACAACAACTTAACCAACCCTTATCTTCCTCTTCCCTTTCTTCTGTTCTGTCCCTTAGGTATCGCGGATTAGGGCGATCTGCTGCATGAGAAACTTGTTTGTCAACATCCCGCCGAGAGACCCAACTCAAAGATCTAGTTTCAGTTTCTGTTCACCACCCCTGTACCAGGTTCGTTTCAGCAGTGCCTTTCTTGGAAGATGATAGATGGGAATTATCATCTAACGTCTCCCTCTCCCTAACTCGATCCATGTGACAACTTAAATAGTCATGTGGCTCACTAAAAACCTTCTATGGTCTAACGGCTGGTTCGCCCCTACTTCCAACCGGTTCAAATAGAGCCACTCGATTAAGACCGACCAGACTAATTCCCCTTCTAGCCACGTCAGCAAAGGAAGGGCCACCTTTATTAAAAGACTTTAAATTCAAAAACTTTTGAATTTATTGCCTTAAATGGGACACTTCAGGACTGGTTAACCCCGAATGACTGCTCTTCTTCTTTTTCACTTTGCCGAACTTCTTCTCCAACCCTTGAAGGCCGCATGTCCTCCAACCTGCCACTTCACCATCATCCCCTACCTCCATTCGTGTTCCCCATAGCGACACTTCAACTTTTGAAGCTAGCCAAATCTTGTACCAGAGAGGATTTTAATCGAACGAGGTACATTCTCCGGCTTTATGCCTACGATCTTAATCTCCATAGCTTGCAGGTTCCTCTTGCTCCAACAAAACTCCACCTAATGCTTTTGTGATTTTTCCCATAATCGTTTCATTCCAAAGGTTAAAGGGAAGCCCTAATAGTTTAATAGAAAAGCTGCCTTCTTCCGGATCAACATCATTGCAGATTGGGACGCAGTTTTGAACCTATATCAGCCCACCATCAGTTCTAATCGTGTTGAAGCGCAACTTCTCATCGCCCACGTCAAGGATTGCTTTCTTCTCAGAGAATGGCAGTAGAACAGCGTCACCATCCACACTCAATCTCTTCGCCACTGCGTCAAGATCTTTTGTCCAATCCCTTACCACCCTATCTGCCTTTAATACCATTTTGTGCTCCCAATTGCTTCTCTCTTCTTCGAGCGTTATCTTCCGAAGTACAGTTGCACAATTTACCATGACCTCTTGACAGAGAGGGGTCTGCTCCTTATTTGACTCTGGTAAATAGTGGGAAAGTAGAGTTATGAACAGTGGGCTTCAGAAGAAAAACAGTCTTTGAAAGTGTGGGACTGTTTAGAATAGATACATAAATCAAAAGAAATAAAAAAAAACAACAAAAAATACTTCTTCTACGGAGTAGAAGGTGAAGAAGGAGATGGTGGCAATAAGGTTTTAGAGTATGAGAGTTTCGAACCTTACTCTCTCTCTAACACCCTAACACTATTTTATTAAGTTAAATTTGAATAATTACAAGGAAGCCTTTAGTTGGGCAAGAAATTACAAAGAACATAACATAGAAAAGATGGGCCCAGAATAAGGCCCATTACACAAAGGAACATAAATAGTAAGAAAGGATAAACAACCTATGGGCCATTCGGTCCATCTTCTCTACACTCCCCCTCAAGCTGAGTATAGATGTCAATCATGCCAAGCTTGCCAGTATCATGCTGAAGTTTTGCCTTGGGAATGCCCTTGGTGAGAAAATCTGCTAATTGTCCTTCAGATGTGATGAAAGGAAGATATACTTCACCCGAAGAGACCCTTTCTCGAATAAAGTGTCCATCGACTTCAATATGCTTAATTCTATCATGTTGCATTAGGTTGTGAGCAATGTTGATGGCGGCCTGATTATCACAGTACAACATCATTAGTTTGTCATGCTCAACCCCTAGTTCCTCCATCAATGATTTTAGCCACAATAGTTCAAAAACTCCATGTGCCATGGCCCTGCATTCTGCTTCTGCTGAAGATCGAGCAACAACCGATTGTTTCTTGCTTCTCCAAGAAACAACGTTACCAACCACCAAGCTGCAATACCCAGAAGTAGATCTTCTGTCATCAATGTTTCCAGCCTAGTTAGCATCAGTATAGGCTTCAAGTTTCATATGACCATGTTTGGCAAACAGAATTCCCTTTCTTGGGGAGCCCTTCAAATAACACAGGATTCGCTCTACTACTGCCATATGAGTGTCTCGGGGAGCATGCATGAATTGGCTAATGCAACTGACAGCGTATGCAATATCTGGCCGAGTCATGCATAGGTACAGAAGTTTCCCAAGAAGTCTCTGGAAGACTCCTTTGTCTTCTAACAATGTTCCATCTGAAGTAGAGAGTTTATGACTCATATCAATAGGAGTAGCAACTGGTCTAGCACCCATCTTCCCAGTTTCAGAGAGCAAGTCAAGAACATACTTCCTTTGGGAGATAAGAATCCCATCCTTGGATCTAACAACTTCTATGCCGAGGAAGTATCTCAATTCCCCCAAATCTTTAATCTCAAACTCTGTATGGAGGAAAGATTTGAGATCATGAATTCCTAAAACATCATTACCAGTCACAACAATATCATCTACATACACAATGAGGTATACTGCTAGAGGTCCACTCCTCTTCACAAAAAGAGTATGATCAGATTGTGTTTGTACATAGCCAAAGTTAACAAGTGCTGTTCTAAATCTCTCAAACCATGTTCTAGGGGACTGTTTTAGTACGTAAAGAAATTTCTTCAGCTTGCATACCTTTCCTTTCATATCTGTTCCATACATCCCTGGGGGAAGATACATATAAACCTCATCGTGTAATGCACCATTCAGAAATGCATTCTTTACATCCAAATGATAAAGGGGCCAGTCAGAGTAAGCAACTAGACATAAAAGAACCCTCGCAGATGTCATCTTAGCAACATGTGCAAAGGTTTCCGGATAATCAATCCCATATGTCTGTGCATAGTCTTTTGCAACCAGTTTGGCCTTGTACCTCTCAATGGTGCCATCAGCTTGATATTTGATGGTAAAGACCCACTTGCAACCAACTGGATCCTTCCCTTCAGGCAAATCAACCACTTCCCAAGTGTTATTCTTGTGTAGGGCATCAATTTCAGATCTCATAGCATCCCTCCATTCTGGAATATTAAGAGCTTTTGACACAGACATGGGAATAGGGTTAGAGGCAACAGAAGAGAGATAGGCAAAGTATGAAGGCGAAAGTAGACTGTAAGAAAGGTGTTTGGAAATGCAATGTGCAGTACACTTCCGTTTTCCTTTCCTAACAGCAATGGGAATATCAAAGTCAGGGAAAGATGGCTCCAACGGGGCTGAAACAATACATGTTGTCTCATCTATGACTGGAAGTGCATGAGACTCATGTGTTGTAAGGGAAACAACCTGCTCATTTCTAGATTTTTGCCTTTGATACACCTTGGGATTGAGGATAAGACGAGGAGGTAAAGGAAGAAGAACACTGGGACAGCGAGAATGGAACGACTGATCCTTCCTTGATTCATTTGAAGGAGAAGCAGACTCATCAAAAGACTCAACTGGGACAGGAAGAGGAAGAACAAGCACCTGTGACAAATCCTCCCCCTGTGGACAATGTCCTTCAAGAGATGAACCATAAAAGGGAGAAAGCTCATCAAAGGTGACATCCATTGAGACATACTGAGTGCCAGTCTTTGGATCAAAACAACAGTAACCCTTCTGTGTGGGGGAATAACCAAGGAAGATACACTTGTGGGCTTTTGGTACAAATTTATGCCTTTGGACACTTGGAACATGTACATAACAGGTGCAGCCAAAGACGCGAAGAGGAATAGGAAAAAGGTCCTTGTTCGGATGAAGAAGATTGAAGGGAGACTTAAACCCTAAAACTCTGGATGGTATACAGTTTATAAGGTAGGTAGCAGTGAGAACAACATCACCCCAAAACCTTGTAGGAACATGCGAGGCAAACAAAATACTTCTTGCAACTTCAACAATATGCCTATTTTTTCTTTCAGCAACTCCATTCTGTTTTGGGGTCCTAACACATAAACTTTGATGAATAACCCCCATGTCAGAGAAATAGCAGGATAAGTTCTTCTCAAAATATTCCTCTGCATTGTCAGATCAGAAAATTTTAATCCTGGTATCAAACTGGGTTAGAACAAATTCATGGAATTGTCTTACAAGTCTTGGAACTTCATCACAGGACTGTTAGAACAAATTCATGGAATTGTCTTACAAGTCTTGGAACTTCATCACGGGATTTCATCAGGAATATCTAAGTGAACCGAGAAAAGTCATCAATAAACAAGATCAAATATTTGTAGCCACCCATAGAGGGTAAGTGATAAGGCCCTCACACATCAGAGTGCACAATATTAAAAGGAAAAAAAGATCTTTTATTGCTCAAAGGATAATTGTTTCTACAATGCTTTGACAACTCACAAGATTCACAATGAAGACTGGACAAACTAATTCCCTTGAACAGTTCAGGGAATAAATGACTCAAAGCAGAAAAAGAAAGATGACCCAAATGAAGATGACACAACATAATTCGACTAATAGACTCTAAAGAAACAGACCCAAAAGCAACATTCCCAGGATGATCAGGGCATTGTCCCGGAGTATCAAGCAGGTATATTCCGTTCGCCTCATGGCCACTCCCAATCACCTTCTAAGACTCCAGATCCTAAAAAACATAGTAGGAAGAAAAGAATGTTACATAACAGTTTAATGACTTGGCTAGACTACTTATAGATAACAAATTTGTATTTAGTCTAGGTACATGAAGGGCAGGAACAAGGAATCTGTAGCCTTGATGGTTCCCTTGCTAGAAATTAGGGCAAGAGAACCATCGACTAAGGTGATTTTATCACGTCCAGGAAGCAAATCATATGAAACAAACAAGGTAGAAAGGTTGGTCATATGATCAGAAGCACCTGAATCAATAATCCAAGGGATCTTAAGATTATCTGAAGTGGTTGCACGATTGGCAGAAGCCCTTATACTTGAATGAGCAAATGCAGAAGAAGCTGAATTTCCTGAAGGGTTGGAAGAAGTCACACCCTCTAGATGACTCATCATCTTCCCAAACTTTTCATATTCTGCTTTCATGGCTGCCAACTGTGCACAAGACATCTCTTCAGTATAGTACTTGTCACTATCTGGACCAATAGCCACATTTGTACTCCCTGTCCTTTTACTATCATGCTTTTTCTGAAACCGAATGGGAACAAGATTAGGATGTAATTCCCAACACTTGTCTTTGGTGTGCTTTGGCTTCTTGCAATACTGACATACAACCTCTTTCTTCCCAGAGCCACTAGAAATCCCTGCAACTCCTTTGGGTTTAACCCCCATATTCGCAAAGTGACCACTAATACCAGCCCCTTGAACCTGGACAATCCTTCTTCTCTCTTCACTGCTCACCAATGCATATGCTTGTGACAATGAGACACTCTCCTTGGATGAAATATTATGTCTTGTGATATCATATTCTGGGTTTAGTCAGGTTAAGAACTCAAACACCCTGTTTCTTTCAACCAGTTTCCTGTAGATCTCTGGATCATTGGTGGTGTCCCAAGTTACAGCTTCTATTAGGTCTATTTCTTGCCACAGAGACTTCAGGGTTGAGAAGGTTTCTCCCCTTGCCTTAAATTCTTCATATCACTTCTCAATTTATAGGCTCTAGCCACATTTAGTTTTTTTTTTAATGCACATTTAGTTTTTGGGAATAGGTTTCTGCAACACTGTCCCAGATTTCCTTTGCTGAATTCATCCATAGATAGTGTTGGCTAATCTGTGGCTACATTGAGTTCACAAGCCACCCAATAACAGCGTAATTCTCTTGCATCCACTTCTCATAGGATGAATCATCCTCTGGGGGAGCCTTCTTGCTCCCGGAGATAAAGCCCCACTTTCCTCTACTACATATATAAATCTTTACCGATTGTGACCATGCCAGATAATTGGTTCCATCCAGCTTGACTGTGGTCACAGTCAATAAAGAATCAACGAGAGTCCCCTGAACTTGTCCAAATTCAGCAACATTCTTGTTTTCAATCTCTGAGGAGTCTATCATGTAAACACTTCAAATAGGATTTCAGCCGACTTCTACAAGTGTACTGAATGAGGATGGAGCAAGGACTGTGTTAAACCAGACTCAAAACAGCAATACACAAAGCCAAACCACACCTGGAAGCTGTGAGAACCAAGTCTGAAGCAACACCTTGTTGTCTACACGAGACACTAAACAGCTTGGTTCGGCCTTCAAGAAGTAACCAGAAAACCTCCAAGCACTGTGCACCCAGTCGAAGCTCATTTTCTAATCAGAAATTCTAGGTACTCACCAAAAGGTACCCCAAAAAGAGCAAAGACCGGTCCTTATTGATGAAGAGACCTTTTTACAAACACAGTGTGGGCAGCAGAGAAGATCCCACTGTCAAAGGTGAGAAACACCTCAGGAACAGTCCGTACAGGGCCCAAAAACAACCAAATAGAAGCAACAACTCGCAGCACTGAATCCAAAGATGTTTCGGCAGTTTGACAGTCCAGAAAAGGAATGAAAACAACCCAGAAATCTCTGGGTTAAACTAGATTAAAAACAGCCGAATAGCTGTACAGTTTTCAAAGAAACTTCGAACACTTCAACAGTCCAAAAACAGACAAATAACCCAGAAATAACTGAGCACAACTTACAATCTCTGACTCAAGCTCCAAATCAGAAACCAAATTGTTCTTTTTCTCTGATTCTTCCTCGTCACCGAACCACTCTCCAAGATATTTGAGTCTTGGGCACCCTCCAATGACCTCCAATAATCAGGCGACACAAGCCGAAGCTTCCAGCCCTAGAACACTCTCATGTAGTCGGCTGGACTACACCCACATGAGAGCCCAAGCCAAGTTCAGGCCTGCTCTGATACCAAGAAGAAAAACAGTCTTTGGGAGTGTGGGACTGTTTAGAATAGATGCAGAAATCAAAAGAAATCGAAAAAAACAGCAGAAAATACTTCTTCTATGGAGTAGAAGGTGAAGAAGGAGATGGTGGCAATAAGGTTTTAGAATACGAGAGTTTCGAACCTTACTCTCTCTCTAACACCCTTAGTTGGGCAAGAAATTACAAAGAACATAACATAGAAAAGATGGGCCCAGAATAAGGCCCATTACAGAAAGGAACATAAACAGTAAGAAAGGATAAACAGCCTATTGGCCATTCGGCCCATCTTCTCTACAGCTTCTAATAGGCTCTTCGACCTTCCTCTCAACCTTCACGAGGAAAGCCTAAATGTTACTAGCAAAGGAGCTCCAACCTTGCTCCCTCTACCCCTCCGGCACACAAATCATCTGCGTCTTGTTAGGACCAAAGTGCTCTGTTACTGTGAAGAACCAGCCCCTCTCATTTTAACTAAACACTGCATTGAATCTTCTTCCACCACACTTCAACGAGTTTTTCCAACCTTCTTCCCTGATGGTATTGACTATTCCATTGACAAGTCCTTTCAACCAAAGGCAAGCTTCCTCTGGTAGAAAAATCATTGCCCTACTACCTTCCCTGATCTTCAAGTGCGATTTGCCCTTTGTCCACCCCTGCTCGAATAGGAATTTCTTTGATTCAATAGCCAGCTCCACTCGCTACTTCCCTGCCTGCGTGAAACTTCCCATCTCCTTCCTATTCTCCATATCCTTCCTTTGCAAACATGCGTGACTCAGTTATGCAGGATTGTTGATACTATTCCTTCCAAATAAAACCCATTTCGTGTCCTCATGAACAAAACTGTTGCATTCTCAACAAAAAGAAACCCATGTTTGGATTTTCTGCATCAAAAACTCCAACATCCTCATTAGGCTCTAGCAACAAAACCTGAGAACAGCATTACAGACCTTGGCTTTCTACTATTCAATGGTCTCTCTTCTCCCTTGCCCTTGTTTTGTTGATGAGCATGGTTTTTCTTTTTCATGATTATATAAAAAAATTCATGATTATTTATTCATTTATTTATCAAACTTTAGGGCTGGTGGATGTGAACTCTTTGCGAGGCATGGGCACTGAATTCTATGTTATTGTATGAATGAACTTGTATAGCCATGCCTTACATGTGGAAACCAAAATACCAAGCCACCTTGACTAGCAGACAAGCATACCAATGTAAATGTACATGAGACGTATATGATGCGTGATTAGTAAACACACACACATAATGCTTGGAAAATCAAATACATACATCATTGACCCACCTCCATTAGGGAATGTAATGAAAGATATATGCTGTTTTTTCAAATTTGACCATACAAGATTTAAAACAATCAACAAAAAGAATAGTTACACTGACATAATTTCACCATCAATATACATAACTAGAGAAACAACTTAGTAATTCAATTCCACTGTTGCTCCAACTAACTTACAAGATAATCAGGTTCTCTGATATGAGGGAAAACACCTCCTCCAATGCGAACCATCCACAAGAATTTGTTGATATCGTCACTAGGGTAGCCAACGAGACCTGATCACAAAAGCAACTCTTAAGAAGATTAACTTCTCTGTTATAAGATAATGCTATAGAACATTAAGGAAGCCAACCTCCAAATACTACAAGAACATATTTCACATCCAAGGAGTTGAAAATCTCCCAAGCTGCCTTCTCTGGAGAAGACATGGCAGTTCCAACAGTTGCAATATGTGTATTATTCCAAGTATTGTTGTCAACAATGACAGTGCGGTTAGCCATTGCTGTTGTTTGATAACCATAGTCCCACCAAGATGCAACCTGCAAGAAGTTTTGGGTAAGGATTCATTCAATTTATTTGTTCTTTTGGTTAATCATGAACTTCTAGAGTCCAAAATGTCAACTGATGTAACTAGTACAAAGACCCTAAATGGTCAATTCTGCTTTAGTAGGGATGGATAAGAAGTTATAATTTACGAGCAATTTTATGCAAAAGATCTTGATCATATGAAAACCCCTAAAATGATTAAGCAAGCACTGGCGACATGTGGATAGATTTGTTAAGTCACACTAAAATTAATGGCCAGTCTTTTATATCTATTCCTGGTTTGCAAAAGATACAATGCTAGCTATACTAGCAAAACTTCACTAATTGGATGCTAGACTAAAACCATGTTAGGAGCAGAAAAGCCCTTCAAAGGTAACCTGGTTCCTCTGACTATTCTAAATCAACCAGAAATCAATCAGAAGCCATATGACATCTACTCCAGAGTCCAAGCAATTGAACTCCACAAGAACATAAACCAAAAGGGTCATAGCATCGGCTGACACAACAAATCCAAATACCACAAAAAGAATTCCTAGAACTACAGTAAATATTAGAAAAAAAAAATATCTGTTTTCCTTTGAAATACAGTCTAGGAGGCTATTTGATAACAGCTGAAATGGAAGAACGGAATGACATAGTGTTGTCTTTTAGCGGACAAAATAATTAAACAATAAAATAGTTGAGGGTACAGCTATCAACCCAACTTCAGATTCAACCATTAAGGAACGACCAATTCCCTGAATAACTTATTCACTAAAAGACATAGCAACAAGTCATTCAATTCAACCACATAAGCTATTATCAAATGGCCCCTAGGCCTTAACAATAATAATAAGAACCCAAGCAATTTCCAAAACTAGCGTCAGAATTGGCACTAAATTAAATAAAAGGGATAAAGGCTACATAATTCATGCATGTAATAAAACATGCAAGAAGACAGGGGGAGACTCACCTTATCATCTACTTCAGTGTTGTGGCGCAGCCATGCATAAGCTTCTCGAAAATCATCAAATACATGCAGACCATCATGTGAATATGATGTTAGAACTATTGAAGGGGCTGAATAAGCCTCTGCTGCTGCCCAGACACAATGAACCTACAAGGAGAATGCAATGATAAAAGAATGCAATGACAAAGAATGCAATGATAAAAGATGCAAACTAATGAGAATCCCATTCATTACCCAAAAAAAAAAAAAAAAAAAGAAAAGAAAAGAAAAGAAAAGAAGAAAGAATACTATTTTAAGTTATCATATTCCACAAACATCGCATTCATTTAGGGCCGTCAATGGGTGGCCAGACCTGATAGACCCAAACTGAACAAATCCAATTATATAGGGTCTGACCTGCATTATTTAATTGGAACAGCATTGGTTTTAGTTGTTCCATAACAAATTAAGACCTGATAATTGGGTGTCTATGTATAATGGCATAGTTTTTGGAAGATAAATAAAAAAGAAAGTTTTATTAAAATAAAAAGTCTAAAACCAAATTTTCTCTTTCATCATAAAAGAATACCTATTTTTCTCACGATACACTTGTAATAGTATCATATTTGAGATGTCCAAATGTGTCAATATAACAAATATGTAGGTTTATTGTCAAATTACAGGTGAAAGTATAGCTGTCAATTATAATCGGGTATTATTGGGTCAAACCCTATAGTCCCAATTATTGACCCTATAGGGTCTGGCTCAGAACTTAGTATCTAAGTCTCATTTTTGTTTTTGTAAGTTCAATCAATCTTTGTATTGTTTCCGATATGACCAAACAGGTGGTTTTCTAATGAGTCCCAATTTTTCCTTGAATATAAATGCTTCTCTTCTCTAAAATAATCCATTAACAGCTCTACATGCATTATGCTAGAGATGAGAGGCATCTTTTAGATACTAAGTAGCATCTAAATTCAAGGTAAACTTGGAACACATTAAAAAACCACCGGCTTAATCATATCAGAAATATTTCAATACAAAGATAGATTGAATGTACAAGAACAAGAACATTAAAAAAATGAGACTTGTGACAATTGATTTTATATAATTGGTATTAAGACATAATATATGAAACTGAAAGTATCATATTCAAGAAAATATATTGTTGAGATATTCATCAAAAAATATATATATATTGTTGAGATCTTGCAAGTATAGAGATATGCATACCACATATAAGGCACCCAATAGAACAAGCAAGAAAATAGCAACAACAGACATCTCCAAAGGCAAAACTAGAAGCTTCTTCTCAACTTGTGACTTAATAGTTGCTTTTTCCAAAGGTTCCTTTTCTTTCTTTCTGTTCTTTTTTGAGGGTCTTTCTTTTAAACTGTCTTCTTTTTTATCAGTGCTTGAGTGCTTTTCAGACTTCACAGCATCATTTTTTATTGTGGCACTTCCAGAAGTGGTATCTCCTGCCTTAAAGGTCAACAGACAAAATGACTTTTAGTTTGAAATTCAATTTCAAACTTAAATATTTGAAGAATGTGAATAGGCAATAGGGAGAAAACTAAGCAAAGTCTTACACCAGAATGGGAATTCTCTGGAATTCCAGGCAATTGAAATTTGATTGATCGTGTAAAGACATTAAAGGCCTCAGAAAGAGCAATTCCAGACATAATACATGCCGCTGGAGCTAGTACAAGCATGAGGCGCACCTGAAGAATCAACCAGATAAAGAATGAAATGATATGAACAAGGTTCAAAATATTGAAACACACAACACCAAAAAATTGAGTATTGTGTGTACCAATTGCTTGATACTCCTTTTTTTATTTTTATTTCAATTGTTATTTGAAAATAGATTTTTTAGGATGGACATTAACAACCCAGACTGTTAATATCCCCTAACTCTCATTATTTTGCATGTTGGTGGTTGCCCCATATTAGGCATATCGTATTGATACTTTAAACCTCAGATAAGAGTTTAGAAAGCTGTAGAAATATCACATATAGAAGTTAGGTGTCTTGGATTTATGTACCATGACTCCTGAAAAATATACTGATGTTACAATATAAAGGACCACAAAGGAGCTGGCATCAGAAAGGGGTAAAAAGCATGCCTGCAAACAAAGTAAAATGAATTAAGCAACAAGTTGGACACAAGAAAAAAAAAATGCTTCACCAAAATCAACATCCAACAGAAACATCGCAAGCTGGATTTAATACTTACAATGATACCAGCTGGAACCAAAAATGCCAAAACATTAATATCCATGAAGTACGATGGCCAAGTTGGTGGTTGATGTTCACTAACACTTGCAATAATGGGTATGTACTTGCTTGCATAAGTTCTGTTTCAGTACAATGAAAGGAGCATCAGTAAACTAACCAAGGATGAAGAGGCACCGATAACATGGTTAACAAATCCAAAAATCACAATTAATACTTATAACAATTGCCTGAAAGCAGTAAGGTAAACCTAACTATGTGCCAAGGAAAAAACAATTTCCAAATACATAAACAAGCACAGTGTCATTATTTGCAATCTAGGATGCTTATTGTATTTGACCTTATGTTTCCTAAGAGCAAAGACATGACAAGTCCAATCCTTTTCTACAGAAGAAAAATAGGAAACGATTCAGCGACAATCTATATAAATTTCAGCTTCTTCCTTGGAGCAAATACTCTGGTTTCCACAACAAGCCCATGTTTAGCTAAGGTTCTGTTCTATCTTATTCAGTCAAATAGATGCTTACGGATCAAGAAGACTCAAACTACGCCCACTCCATCCCTTTGTAGGGCTAGAAGCTACCAGTGCCACAAGAACTGCTATCACTGCAAGACAGACTATCCTGAAAATGAAGCACATCCAGAACATCAACATTTCATATGAGAAAAAAGAATTAATTATATCTTAAAGATCCAGATAAACCAACTTAAATGTGAGAAATCAATCCTTCGCTTTATCATCAATGAGTTGGTTCTTTCATAACTCACCAAACAACTCCTGAACAACTGAAAACTACTATTTTAAATAATAAAAACAGAACTAAATGAGATGCTAATGCATCAAGTATTTTAAGCAGTTATTTTTCTTTTCTTCTTTTTTTTTTTGTTAATATCTTTTGTTCCCTTTCCCTTTCTCCTTTTCAGAAAGCATTAATTAAATAAAATAAAGTCACAAAATATTAAAAAGCACTTCCAAAGTTTTTTATGAGTCCTTTTTTGTTGTTAATAGTTTTTATCTATTAATAATAACCATATGCTGCTAAATAATCCACATTATTTTCCTCTCTCTTAATCAGTATCTGTTAAGCTTTCTAGATTATTAAAAAATAATGAAAGGCAGAAAATCTTACAGGCCAATGGAGACAACAAGTGTAACAGCCACTTTAAACATTTTTGGTGAGAGAATCCCTTTGATGTAATACACAAGAGCCACCACATGGATTATAATGAAAACCTGCATATCAGAGTATTAGCAAAATGAAAATATTGTATACAAGGATAACAGAGAACATGGTACAAACCAAACAACATTCAGCTTCTGGTTCACAATAACTCCTTATTGTGGCCTATCTCACAGGACAGCAATAGTTCCATAAGATTAACTTGTATTGTGGCCTATTCACCAATACAAGTCAATTTTGTTTTGATGGGCAGTAATTCCAATAAATAAAGTGAATGGAGATGTAAATTTTAATATTTCAAGTTTCTTATTGGTACAGAAAGGAATCCCACTATAAAGGTTTTCTGATCTGAAGTTCAATGCGACATACTGACCTTTGCAGATGTCATTCCCCATAAATGGAGTTTTCTCCCAAAACAATTCTCATAGTTGATCAACTAATGCTGGTCAGTTCCTCAATCCTAATACGCATACATATTCTATAACGACACAAGGTTGAAGTCTGGTCCAGCTTCTGAATTACAACAACAATAATAATTCAACTCAACTTGATTCAGCTCAGTTATCTGAGGCTGGCTACACAAAACCTGTCCTGCCATTATGCTCCATCAAGAATCATGTTTTCTGTAAAATTGCTAATTTATGGGTCATTCCTTGCCACTTCGACTCACATTTTCTTATGTATGTGATTGTTCATTTAGAGCCTTCTACTTGCACCAAGTAACTCCTCATTGATACAGTCAATGGCTGTTCATGCACATGAACAAGCCATCTCAATTGACTTTCCCTCATCTTGTCACCAATTGGAGTTACTCCTAAAAGTCAGAGTGGATCTCCTGCCACTTAGTATGTGAACTCAATGCATACATGCTAAGAACCATGTAAACCATTGATTTTAAAACCATCCAGGTGCATGCAGTATATGTGCTTATGTAGTATTTCACCTGTAATCTTCTAAGTCACCCTAAATATCTAATGCAAACACAAAAAATGGAAACAAGAAATGTGGAGAAGGAGAAATCTTTGGTAAGACTTGGTTTGTGGGTTTTATGGTCTTCTCTGCGCCGACAATCCCATGTACCCAGTAAGAGAGGCCTAACTAAGCTTTCAAGCTGACCAACTCCTAGGCAGGCTCATAGCTATGATAAAAATTTCAATTTCACATTAAGCCACTAAATCATGAGAACAGGTTTTCAACTAGTGTTACATGGATACTTCAAAATGGGTGTTCTGCCCATTCTGGACACATGTGGACACCAATGACATGACACTTGAAGGGACCTCTTCTCCTTGTTGAATCCATAATATTTGATGAAAGAACCTCAAGTTCTTGGGATAAAAATTGGGCATGAATTCTTACTTGTTATACTTTACAATTCAAAATAATAAATTATATATTAATGCAATTGTTTGATGTTGTTTGTGTCTGTTTCCCAACAATAATTTTATTACTCATCACATAAAGATCTTATTAGAGGTTAAATACAAGAGAACCCATTATACCATTGTTGTTCATTGTGGTAGTGGAAGTGATGGGTAAATTAATGAAGAGTGCTGATGAACAAATGACTTTAAAGGATTCAGGGTAGGTAGGGAGGGGATAGTAATTACCCATTTGCAAACAATCATTATAGGAGAATTCAAAAGCCAACAGGAGGTGAGATGGCTTAGAATGACATTAGAATGGTGGAAACAGTGTTGGGGTTGATGGCGAATTTGGCAAAGTGCCAATATGTGGGGATATGTCTTGAAGAGCAGGAGGAGACATCAAACAGTGGCATGAAAGAAGGATTACATATCAAAAGGGGGTAGACCCAGACTCATTAAAAGTCAACACTTTCCGACCTTACAATATATTTTCTATCAGCTTTAAAGCTCCAGAAAAGATGGTGAACAGAATAGAAAAAATAATCAGAGATTTCTTATAGAAGCCAATTCAAAATAAAATTGAGCAACTGGTTAATTGGGAAATGGTAAGTAGAACAAAAGAGGAAGGTGGCCTAGGGGGACTTTGGAGGTTACCAATAATCATGAATCAGTACAAGCAGCCCAAGAGGAGGTGCAAGGTGCACCTCACATACAAAAAAAAATACAGATTACAATTTACAACTGAGCTTGTCAGAGATAGAGGGATCCAAACAAACTTTATTCAGGGTATAAACATTTAGTTTTCCCTAATAATTCTGTGCCTAAAACATCACTCTTGAGCTTTCATATTATTTCTTGGCAATGGGTTAGACACAGTACCATGGATAAGACAGATTACCATATTGTGAGTAGCCCTAAAATTGGTGAAAAACTTCCAAAAACCCTACTCTACTGTGCAGTGTCTTTTGTCAACTTTGGGTTATTGGGTATTAGAGGCCCCTAGAGATCCATTATCAGTATCCATGACAAAAGATTACAGAACATGAAACAGTACAGACATTGAACCATACTTGTTGTTTCCTTGTTCTCAAATGGCTATTTTTGTAGCCATAAGTTGGGGTTCAAGCAAGGTTAACATTTTTTAGATTTTTTTAAGCAAAAAGTGACTAAGATTATATTAAAAAAATGGAGGTACATGAGAAGATGCACTCCAGAGAGAAAAAAGAAAGGATTACAAAGGAAGAGCACTATCACTAAATAAGCAATCTCTATGAGCACCAGATTTAGCTAAACCATCTGCTACAGTGTTCAGTTCCCTAGAATATTTTTTTGATAAAAAGCATTTTTGAGAATAAGTCTCCAAAACAGTACTTGGAGAAAACTACATCTGTTAGAACAGAAGCCTGAATCAGTTCAATATCACAATAACTTGTCAATGTAAAACTTACCAAAAATGATGCAAAATGTTCTGATGTCATCACTGCATTAAAACCAACGACAGGAACCAGGGAGGCCAACAATGTGCCCAAGACAACCTGCAGTAGTGAAGGGTTTACAAAGCAAATTAAGTTATCCTAACTGGAAAACATAGGAAACATAAAAAATGCATTCAAAATGTAACAAATATTTCTATGAATACTTGCATAAAATTAAAAGGAAAATGCCCTTTTTTATAGGAAATGGTAACCTTCATTAACTTGAAAAACAGAATTACAACTGTCACCTACAGAAGGATAAGATGACCCCTGATAAAAAATCAAATTACAATACAGCCCAAAACAAAGACTCTTTTCACTCCTTGCTTTGCTAGAAAGTCCGCTAAAGCATTTGCTGGCCTCCTAGTCCAATTAACAACTACACCAAACTCCCTTGTGAAGCTAAATAATTCCCTTGCAGCTTGTCTAAGGGGCCACGATCCCAGACTATTTGTTTGCAGCCACCCTACTACTAGTTTTGAGTCTCCCTCAACTTCTAGCTGTTGCATACCCAATTGCTTAGCCAATCTGAACCCCTGGAGGAGGGCCATCACTTCTGCTCTAAGCGAGTCCCCCACACCTATTGGACCAGAATACATAGCTAGGATTCTTCCTCCCTTTTTATTATTAAATATCTATTGGTATTTATTTGCCTATATATTTAATAATATCTTGATATATGGGAAAAGAAATTTGCCATCATCTACTTTCAGTGATCATCTTATTAACTGTTTGGTTTACATTAATATCACATAAAACCTATGGAGACAGATTCATGATTTCTTCAGAAATACTTCCCTTGTATGGACTTGCTTTACATAGAAAGCACTTTTCTTGCTAACCGCTGGATTTTTTTCTTTTGTTTCCTTCATTTCATTTCATTATTCTTTCTAATATCCTTTTTTTTTTAATTGAAATGATTTTATAAATCAACAAGAAAAAAGTACAAAGTCCTCCTGGAAAGGTACGAGTTGCAACCTCTCCGGACTGGTTAAGTACAAATTTCTGAATTAATAACAACTTACATAGAAGCACAAAAATGATCTTCCCTATAAACCCCCTGTTTGGCTAGAGCATCAGCCACAGAATTAGCAGACCTACTAACCCATTTTACCTCAATTCTCATATTGATGGTTAACCACTTTACTTTTTTGATGAGATCTTTGTAGCCCCAAATGGTGATATCCAAGTTTAGGAGCCACCTGGTTACCACCTGAGAGTCCCCTTCAACTAGGAGATGCTCCACCCCAAGCTGGTTGGCGATCTGAATTCCTTGTACTGCAGCAAGTATTTCTGCCCTTGTGGAATCCCCCACTCCCACCAGTCCTGAGAATAGGGAAATTATGTTGCTGTCCTTATTTCTCGGGATACCCACCAGTCCTGAACTTCCATCAAAGTTCAGCTTAATGACACCTTCCAAAGGTGGAACCCATTCTGACAGAATTCTCTCCTTCTTTGTTGAAGTGTTGGCTATTACTAGCCAATTTCTCCACAAATCATTAAAGGAGAAGTCATCAAAGATATCCACAGTTTTCAGCCAAAGGATTGCTCTTGTTAGGATACAATCCTTCATTTCATCTAACCCTCTTTCCTTCTCTAAAAAAATTCTTGCATTCCTTTCCTCCCAAAGAGTCCACAAAGTGGCTGCCCTGACACATCTCCACATGACCTTACCTCTTCTAGTGTGCCAAACAAAGACGGATGGGTTGAATGACAAGCTTAAATCAGAAGGCAAAGACCACCTACCTCAAAATAGACAAAGGCTCCACCTCCATATAGCTGTAGCAAAGGAACAGGAGATCAGCAAATGGACACAGTCCTCATTGTCAGCCTTACAGAAAAAGAGTCTCTTTTTCTGTAAGTTTTCCAAAGTATTGATCTTCCCATAGAAGACTTCCCAACAGAATACAGCAGTTTTTGGGGGAATAGGTCGAGCCCAGACTTCTTTGACAGGGAATCCTTGGGAAGAGGGGTTAGAACTGAGGAATTTTAGGAAAGAAGAGCAAGTAAAAATACCTTTTGGAAGAGGAGTCCAAATCCGTTGATCAGAAGAAGTGGGGTCCAAGCGAACGGATTCTAGTAAATGAATTAGCTCAATAACACAAATCGACTCACCATCCCTTAACCCTCTACGAAATCCAAAGTCTCAGTTTAAAGATAAGGGGTTTAACGGGCTCGAGAGGAAAGTTGCAATTGGCTCAAGTTTGTGAAGGGAAAAGGAATAGAGCGAAGGGAAACAATCTTTGAGGGGTTGAGTACCCACCCAAATATCCTCCCAGAAAAGAATAGCATTACCAGAACAAGCATCATACCTGATGAAATTGAGGAAGCGAGGGAGAATACCATGTATAGCCTTCCAAGCATCATACCCTCATTCTCTTCTCCAGTTTCTTAGCCTCCCTTAGAGGGATCCTAAACATAGAAAGGAAGTAGGTTGGAAGGTTGGCAAGTATAGCCTTAATTAAAGTCGGCCCACCCCCTATTGAAATGTAATTTTTTTCCAAGCCGCCAAGCACTTATCAAATTTCTCCACAATAGGGGCCCAGAAACTACTTTCTTTAGGGTTGGCTCCTAAAGGTAGTCCTACGTATGTCAAAGGCCAAGAAGAAATATTGCAACCTAAGCATTCTGCAATGGATTCAATCTCCCTATTCTCCAAGTTTATTCCAGCCACACAACTTTTATCAAGATTTACCTTCGAGTTGGAGACCCTCTCAAAGGTACATATTAAGATCTTAAGGTTCTCCACTTTGCTTAACTCATTCCTTTCGCAGAAAATAACAATATCATCAACAAACTGAAGGTGAGTGACTGGAATGCTTATGCTCCCTATTCTCCATCCCTTTATTTGGCCCTCCTCATCTGCTTTGGAAATCATCCTACTAAAAACATCAACAACAAATGTAAAGAGGAAAGGGGAGAGTGGATCCCCGTGTCTTAAGCCTCTATTGGCTGGAAAAAAGTCCTTAACCATCCCATTCACCAACAATGAATAACAACAAGAGTGTAAGCATCCTCTTATCCACTTACACCATTTATCCCCAAAACCACGTCATCTCAACATCTCCAACAGAAAATTCCAATCCACTAAGTCATAGGCTTTCTCTAAGTCCAGTTTGCAAACAAATCCTTTCCTGCCCGATCTCCTTATCTCTTCCGCACTCTTGTTTGCAATAAGGATCTGATCTGTAATTTGTCTATCCTGAATAAAGGCTCCTTGTGCTTGGCTAACGAGAGAGGGGAGGACAACTTTGATCCTCCTAGAGAGCACTTTTGCCAGAATCTTGTAAATGCTTGTCACCAGGCTAATTGGCCAAAAATCTTTGGGGTGTCTGGCATCATTCTTTTTGGGAATTAAGGCTATAAAGGTGGCATTGATTCCAGGACTCACAAAATTTTTATCCTCAAATTCTCTAAATACTCCAATTAATTCTTTGACTATGTCTCAACAGTCCTCATAAAATGCCATTGTAAATCCGTCAGGGCCCGGTGATTTAGCCCTATCCATAGAAAAAACAACTTGTTTAATTTCCTCTTCCTCAATCATTCTTTCCAGCCATCCCTTATCTGTTTGGTTCAAAGTTGGCCAACTCTCCTCCCCTACTATTAACCGATTCTCTAATGGTCTTTGATAGATGGATTTGAAGTGATCCACAATCCTACTGGCAATCTCCTCTTGAGAGGTTATCTCCACACCCTCAACCTCAAGCTTTAGTATCAAATTTTTCCTTCCTCTCCCATTAGCCAAATCATGAAAAAATTTGGTATTCCCATCCCCTTCCTTGATCCACTTATGTCTGGATTTTTGTCTCCAAGAAATCCCCTCCCTCAATAAAGTCTCCTCTAGCTCCTTTTTCAATTTCCTCCTCATTTCTCTGTTCATCCATCATCCCTTGGGATTCTTTTGCATCTAATTCCTCAATCTAAACCAATAATCTAGCTTTTAACTCCTCCATTCTTCCAAAATGAACCTTTTTCCATTCTTTTAATTTGCCTCTCAACCTTTTTAGTTTTTTGTGGAATCTAACCCCTTCCCATTTCACTTCTCTCAATTCTTTACTCCACCATTCATTAACCTTAGGCAAGAAGTCCGGGTGTGTCAGCCACATATTTTCAAACCTAAAAGGCCTTAGCCACCAAACCCCTCCAGTGGCTCTCCCAACCCTCATTAAACAGGAACCTGTCAAGTTTTGAGCAGATTGGGTTTTCTTGGAAGTCGGACCAAGTGTAGGTAGCCTATAGTAGAGGAAGCTCCCGTAATTCACAAGAATTTATGAAGTCATTGAACTTCCCCATATTAGTTGTAATGGCCTGCCTAGGATTATTTGACTCATTTGTGAATCTTATTGTATTAAAATCACCCCCCAAACACCAAGGACCTTCCCACAAACCTTGAATTCCATGAAGCTCCTCCCAAAGCTCATTCCTCTCTGTGTGATTATTTGGACCATACACATTTGTTAGCACCCAAGTAAATCCATCTTCCACCATTCTGAATTTTAGGGATACAGTGAAGTTTCCTATTAGCTCCTCTACTGGTTCTCTGAAGTCCTCCCTCCACAAAGTTACTACTCCCCCCGGTGCCCCCCACGACGGAGCTGAGCATCATCTTACCCCTCTTATTTTCCAGATCTCCCTGACCCACCTTCTATCCAATTCAGCTAATTTTGTCTCCTGCAACATCACAATATCAGGCCTTTCTCTTCTAAGTAACTCGTTAATCGATCTCCTTTTTCTGGCACTACCCAAACCCCTTACATTCCAGCTTATTATCTTCATTACCTTTCAACAATTCCTTTCATCATCATTATCAACATCCAAGCCTTATACCAACTATATGAGGTCAGCTACAAGAATTCTGTTTCACTTTTCCGTTCTGTTTAACATGAAAAGACAAATCAGGATCCACGATCATGAGAGTTTGGTAAAAGTTTTAGTCCCGGATGCCAACCCGATGCAACCACCCTCCTTTATCCGGGCTTGGGACGGGCAGTGTAAGAAAAGCTAAGTTAAAAATACACGTTTTTTAATCACTAACAAGAAACAATCCCAAGTGATAAATAGTGCAAGGAAAGGTTCAGGAAAAAAGGTAGGAAACAAGCCCAACATGAATGAGCAAGTAAACCCCAACTTTTGGAAGACAGCTCAATAACTACTAACCCCAAACACATAGTAATTAATTGAAAATAAATCTACTTCATCCTTTTTTTATCAGTTAAACTACCACATATTTCAAAGCCAAACAGTGTAAAATGCATTGTTTAAACTTTAAACTTTAAACTTCAAGAAAATAAAGGCTAAAACAATCTACTAGAATACCGTGAATACTTACTAGAGGAGCATAGGCAATGTACAGCCTTGAAGAATAGCGACCAGTCACAATACACAGAAGCACATGCATTGGAATAAGGTTAATAATAAAGGTATAGCCGCCCCAAGAGCAAACCTGAATAACTCAGCAAAAAACATGAATAAGGTAAAAGGAGGAAGAAAAAAAAAAAAAGAAAAATGCCAATCTCAGCTGATAGCATCTTACCATGTAAAAGTATGCCAAGGCATTTAAAGTTGCATAGAAGAGGGATCCTGTGTTCAATGTCTGCACACAATTTCAATCATTACTGTAGCAGTTGAGGATAAAAATACCACATTTCATGTCTGAGTTATCTCACACAAACTTGCAAGTAATGAATTGAAAAGGATAAAAAAATATCATCCAGTATTTTGGTAACAATGTTTCTATGACGTGTTTTTAATAAAGAAGAACAACACATGTAAGACTTACAATTAAGTATCAATTCCTACCTTGACATAAAGATAGAATGTGAAGATCAAAGCAAATATAGCCACAGCTTCATTGTCATAACTGCCAGCCACCGATCTAGATATATAGGACGGCACCTACAAAACAAAACGCATTATGAAGATCAAGATTTAGGTTAAAATCTCGTGAGAGGAGGTCAGCCATGGAGTCTATCTGCCAATCTTTGTACCCACTATAACTTAAACTGCATGCTTTTATTCGAAGAACAAAACCTCACAATGCATAAGGAAACAGCTTATAATATCCTTTTATCATTGGTAAAAATAACTTCTATTAATAATGAAATCATCATATCATGAGAGCTTGAAAAATCTATTCATAATGAATTATAGAATATATATTCACAATAAGTATGCCATGCATCTCTCACATTTATCATTAATATCCTTTTTTTATCATCTACAATATCCTAGAAAATAACAAGAGGTACCCACAGGAGCACCTATTCTCTCCCAGTGTAAAATGTAGTTATAAACCATGTTTTCTGGGCATGGTTGGGTAGTGGTTCTGCTCTAAGGCACTTGCACCACAAATTGAGGCAGAAGCACTGCCCCAGTTGGATGGTTCTGGTAAGTAGATACCAAGATCCTTTCCTGCTTTTCTCTTTTATTTATCAGTGTATTCTCTTGGTTGTATGATCCATTAGTGGAGAAAATGGGCCTTCTAATAGGCCTTGGGGTGAAGAAAAGGGTTCCTGTTACTTCTCACCTGTAGTGTGCAGGTGGTTAAGTCTAAGCCTCTGAGTGACTGAGCTGATGAATAAACAACAAATTGGCAGGTTGGAACAAATGCTTCTCATCTTTTGACCACTATACTCTATAATGAGAAGTGCTTTGAACAGCATCCACATGGTTGCAAAAAGATTTGAACCCAAAGGGACTTTCTCAGGAATGTAGGGTGACAGTGATCCATGATGCCTGGATGTGTACATACCTTGTGTACAAGTGTCAGATATGATATGTATTATGTACTGGATAATGGATATGACATTGCATGAAAGCTTAGAGTATGAATCATAACATTAAAATTTTCAAATATATAAATTAGTGTATTTTAACCTATGATGAGTTACAGATATGACACGGACTAGGGGTGATCATGGAGACCCTAGGCCCGGGTTGGGCTGAGCCTGGTCTCGAGCCTATGATTTTAAATATATTGTAAAAATAAAAATATGAAAAGACAATTAGATTTTTTGTTATACTTTTTTTAAATGTCTCAACTCAAATTAAAATATTAGATTTAAAAATTCAAATATTTGAACAATCACCATTTTCTAAAGATGAACAGACATTTTTCAAACTGTACTTCTTTAAATGTCTTAACTCATGATCAGATTTAAAATATTATGTAGTACAAATATTATATGTACATATGTATATTGAATATGTGTTTGTGTACCCGGCCTAAGGTACTAGGCCCAGGTCCAGCCCAAAAATTTCTGGTTGCCTATGGGATAATACATCTAATGCCAGCTTGTTAGAAACTTTTTTTTTTTAATTTCACCATTTTACACCCCAAAAAATTCAATGAATCTTATCCTTCCCCAAAAATATTATAATAATAAATTCAAATGAGATAGTAGAAATTACCATAGCCAAAAGAGCTGCTGCTGTCAATCCAGCACCAGTACCTCTCACTTCCTGTTAAATATGTAGACAGAAAGTATTGGTGTTTAATATCTTACATAATCAAGGAAGAAGAAAAGAATAGATTTTAACAAAAACTAAACCTTTGTTAGAAGGTAAGTTGCCCAAGCAGCATTAGCTGAGAAAATAGGAGCAGTAAAAACACAAACTGTTTCTACTGATAGAGGAATGTTCAATGAATTCAATAACCTGTTGTCAGAAAGTAATCATCCAAAACTCCACATTAGCTATCCTGAATATTGGTATTCATGAATACTAACTGTAACAATTTTATAATCTAGCAATCCATGTGAGAACAAGATCACAATATATCTGGTACCAAAGGCCAAAACAGGTTATTTCCTATGAAACAATATGGTAATTCTATGGAAGATGCTTCCTTCTGCCATTTGCTGGGAACCATGGCAATGAAGAAACAACAATCAGAAGGAAAAGCCCTACCAAGGAAATGATGATTCATCATATGGAGAGACAATTAGTATTCTGGTCAAGGGCCCATGAGGACTTCTGAAATTTTAGATTCACTTTTATAGCCAAAAGCATAGAATTATGGCCAATAATGATTCTGAGCCTTAAAAAATGCATGACGTACATAATAGAAAAATTCCATGGGCAGTGTTTGTAGCCCATTTTTTGTAAAGTCTTATTTTGTGGGTTCCTCTCCCTCTTTCAATACAAGGATACACTTTCACTTAAAAACAAAAAGAAATGTAGCCCATCTTTTTGTAAATTCTTATTTTGAGGATTCCTCTCCCTCTTTCACTACAAGGATACACTTTCACTTAAAAACAAAAAAGAAAAGAAAAGAAACAATATTGCAATAAAATCTTTGGAGCTTTTCACAGATTACACAGTGGATGACTTGTTGAGGAAGTGGGGTGAAATTGCAAGTTGCACACAAACTAAGTCAGTAATGTGTGTGGCTTGGACCCCTCCACCTAGTGGTTTCGTGAAACTAAACTTTGATGGGTGTAGCAGGGGAAATCCGGGACAATCAGGGAATGGGGGTGTTTTTAGGGATGAAAATGGGGTCATTTCTGCCATGTTCTCAGGTCCAATTGGAATGGGTGACTCCCTTAGAGCTGAGATCTTTGCAGTTATGGAAGGAGTCCAAAAAGCTAAAGAGTTGGACATCAGGAAACTCTTAATTGAAGGGGATTCAGAGGTGGTGATAGGGTGGCTGCTTAAAGATCACATTGGTTTATGGAAGTACAATAATGAGGGAGGAAATTCAAGTGGCTGGTGCGGGAGATGGAAGTTAAGATACGTTGGGTTAAAAGATCGGCTAATTCCCTAGCTGACGGTTTAGCTAAACAAGGGGCAGAAAGGGACTCACTTTTTTGGGCCAAGCTGTAACTGTAGTGTGTTTTCTTTCTTTCTTTCTTTTCTTTTTCTTTTTCTTTTTTTTTTTCCTTTTCTTGAGGTTCTTTGTTGCTCTTGGAAGATAAGTGTGTTTGTCTTCCTTTTGTAAATCTTCTATTGATGAATTAATGAAAGTGTTATTGATCAAAAGAAAAAAAAAAACAATATGGCAATAAATCATGAATACCTACCACCATAGGGAACCTGCTGTCAATGTCAGTCCAGGGTAAACAGTTCCACCAATCACACGACCAAGAGGGTACCTTAACATGAAGTCATTTTCAACATTTTAGCTACAGTGATAAAATGAACAAGTAAAAACTTCCATCATCATAAACAGTAATTACCAGGTCCGATCATCAAACCAGTTCCAGAAGTCATATATCCCATTTTTTGTAAGAAACTGAAATCAATAAGCATGAGAATCAGTTGCTATCTAGTCAAGAAATAAATAAAATGACAGAACCAATCGAGACACACATTATATTTCCTAAATGAACATTGATAAGCTCAGAAAACACATACTAAGTAAACATGCAGAAAAGAGGGACAAAAGGACAAGAAAGAAAGAAGTTACATGGTTGGGGTGGGGTGTTGGATGAGTTCGCTTTTCATAGTTTACAGCTTGGAGGGAAGGGTATCCTCCTATAACACCTTAAACTACTTAAAGCTGTTAAGTTCAAAAACCACATTGTATTACTTCATCCTTGCAGTAAAAGTTACATGGTTGACCTAGTTATCATCATAAGGAAACTTTAAAATAAGTGGAAAAGTAAACAAGAAAGTTCCATTTAGGATAAGCAGCCACTATCAACATGTATGTTTTAGGATTTTTACTGTTTTCTTATCATCAAGATGATGAAAGAGATTTTATTGAAGGGAAAGAATAAATCACTACCATTTTTTTGGTAATAAAATACAATTTGTTACCATTTTTTCTCAAAAATAAATTATTAACAGAGAAAAACAAGATAAAAGAAAGATAATCAGAAGTCACCCGAGAGAAGATGCTTCCAGCACCCCAAACCACTACACCAACTCCTCAACTTCACCCATAAGGAGGAAATAAATTGGAGGCAAAAATCTCGAGACTGGAAGTGGATAATGTTGCTCTAACACAAAAGGATGAAATAGCAGGGGCATTTGTTGAACACTTTAAGTCCATATTAAGAAGGCCACTCAAGAAGGGGATGTGGCTTGAAGATTTGGATTGGCCAAATGTAGGGGAGGATAATAGGCAGAGGTTGGAAAGAAGGTTTGAGATGGAGGAGATTAAGGAGGCTATGTTTTCTATGGACAGAACAAAAGCTCTAGGCCTAGATGGTTTTACAATGGCCTTCTATGAAGATTGTTGGGATATCGTGAAAGGTGACCTTCTGCTAGTGTTTGATGTGTGGTCAACCCGGGTCTGAATTCCACTTTTCTAGCATTGGTCCCTAAGAAGAAAGATTCTTCCCACCCTAAGGACCTTAGGCCAATCAGTCTGATAAACAGCTTGTATAAGATCATTGCAAAGGTTTTGTCTCTGAGGTTGAAGGAAGTATTGCCAACAATAATCTCTCCAAATCAAGAAGCTTTTGTGAGTGGGAGACAGATTACTAATCAAATCTTGATTGCCAAAGAAAGTGTGGAGAACTTCAGGAAGAACAAGAAGAAGGGAGTGGTCTGTAAGCTGGATTTGGAAAAGGCTTATGACTTGGTGGAGTGGTCATTCTTAATGAAAGTTATTTCCAATTTTGGCTTTGGGACTAGATGGTGTAAATGGATCTTGGGGTGTGTTCGGAACTGTCATTATTCTGTGCTAGTGAATGGGGCTGTGGTGGGTTTTTTTTCCAGCTGTTAGGGGAATAAGACAGGGTGACCCCCTTTCTCCTTTCCTATTCACTATGGTTGTTGATGTTCTGGGGAGGTTGATTCATAGAGCAGATTCTAGGGGTCTTGTTAGAGGATGGAGACTAGGGAAGGAGGATAGTCCCCTTTCCCACTTACAGTTTGCAGATGATACAATTCTATTTTGTGAAGGTGGGGACTTCAGTTATATTAGGAATTTGATGTTAGCAATACAACTTTTTGAACAAATGTCCAACCTAAAGGTGAATTTTGAGAAAAGTTGTGTTGTGGGTGTGAATTTGGAGGAGGGTGAGATCAGGGAAAGCGCAGAAATAATGGGTTGTGAAGTCTCAGGCTGCCCATTGAATTGCCTAGGGATGCCTTTGGGTGATAACCCAAAGAAGGAGAGTTTTTGGATCCGATGGTGGAAAGATTCGAAAAGAGACTTGCCTGTTGGAAGAAGAATTATCTTTCCCTTGGCGAGAGGATTACACTGATTAAGGCTACTCTAGCTAATTTGCCCATTTACTTCCTCTCAGTGTTCAAAATTCCTGCAAAGATATCTAACAGATTGGAGAAGATGATGAGAGATTTCCTATGGGAGCCAGGAGAGGAAAAAGGGACCATAGGGTGAGTAGGAAGGTGGTGACCAGAAGTAAAAAACTTGATGGCTTGGGGCTTGGCAACATCAGGAAAAGGAATATGGCTCTTTTGGGGAAATGGTTATGGAGGCTCCCAATAAAGAAGGAGAGACTATGGGCTAGAATAGTGGTAAGCATACACGGGATGGAGCAAAATGGATGGGATGCTGGGATCCGAGCTAGGACCACAAGTACATCACCGTGGAAAGCCATTCACGAATTGCTTCCATCTTTCACCCCTCTCATCAGGTATGATCTGAACTCAAGTAATTCCATAAAATTCTGGGAACAAACTTGAGTGGGGAATGCCCCTCTTAAGGATTTGTTTCCTTCTGTGTATGCCCTCTCCGAATTAAAAAATGAGCCAGTTTCTTCCTTTATTACCCCTTCACCATCATCTTCTGGGTTTAGCTGGAATTTGGGTTTGAGAAGGGCTATGAGAGATACAGACTTTGACTGTATCTCGAACCTCCTAGGTATCCTTGATAATGTTTTCTTGGACCTTACTAAGTTGGATTCTAGAATTTGGACCCCCACCCCCATTGGCTCATTTTCTTGTGCCTCTTTTTTCAAAGTCTTAAGTCAGCCCCCTAGTCCTATTGGCCCTCCCTTCCTGGTTAAGGAGGTTTGGTGCAGACCAATTCCCCCTAGAGTTGGTAGTTTTTGTTGGGAAGCTTTTCTAGAAAGAATCAACACTGGTGATCTGCTCCAAAAGAAAAGACCCAAGACATGTTTATCCCCTTATTGGTGTTTTCTTTGTAAAGCGAAGGGGGAGACTGATTTTCACCTATTGGTGACTTGCCAGTTTGCTAAGTCTATTTGGGGGTGGGCACACTCCCTTTTTGGGTGTAGTTGGAATCCTCCATCAAATTTGCAAAGCCTTTTTTTCCCCTTCTTTCTTCAGGTGCCAAAAGAAAAGGGGAAGGACCATGTGGAGATGTTTAAGGGCTGCAGTTTGTTGGGCCCTATGGGAGGAAAGGAATTCCAGAATCTTTTCTGAAGTAGAAAAAAGTAATGGTAGTACAGTGGCTGAAATCTTCAGAACTGTTTACAGATATCACAATGGTTGATTTGTTGAGGAAGTGGGGTGAGATTGCTAATTGCACCCAGACCAAAGCAATCTTGTGTGTGTCCTAGACTCCCCCACCAGCTGGCTTCTTAAAACTAAACTTTGATGGGAGTAGTTGAGGGAATCCTGGACAATCGGGGATTGGAGGTGTGCTTAGGGATGAGAATGGGCTTGTCTCAGCCATGTTTACAGATTTCACAATGGTTGATTTGTTGAGGAAGTGGGGTGAGATTGCTAATTGCACCCAGACCAAAGCAATCTTGTGTGTGTCCTAGACTCCCCCACCAGCTGGCTTCTTAAAACTAAACTTTGATGGGAGTAGTTGGGGGAATCCTGGACAATCGGGGATTGGAGGTGTGCTTAGGGATGAGAATGGGCTTGTCTCAGCCATGTTCTCCGGCCCAATTGGAGTGGGTGACTTTCTCAGGGCTGAAATCTTTGCAGTTATGGAAGGAGTTCAAAGAGCCAAGGAAATGAATATAAGAAAACTCATCACTGAAGGGGATTCAGAGGCGGTGGTACAAGAGATGGAAGTTAAGATTAGCCGGGTGAAAAGATCAGCTAACTCCTTTGCGGATAGGTTATCTAAGCAGGGAGTCAAGAGGGAGTCAATGTTTTGGGCACAAGTGTAATTTTTTCCTTTTTGTTCTTGGGAGTGTTAAGCTCCAATTGGAAGATAAGAAAGTTTATCTTCCTCTCTGTAATTACTTTTGTGATTAAGTAATGAAATGTTGTTATTGATCCAAAAAATAAAAGATTAAGACAACAATTAAATCCCTACCAAATATAGCAGGGAGCAGAACATACAAAGAACATCTACGGACAATGCAGAAAAAGAAAAACTACATGGTTTCTAGTTTTGAAACTCTGACCCTGGACCTGAAGTGTGCCACATAAGAGTTGAGATCTGTTAACCCCTCCTCTAGGTAAAAAAAAAAAAAAAATCAAGGCATTAACTGATATAGGTATCCAGTTGAAGCAGCTATTGATGTAATTCTAAAATACTTAGACTTGCATAAGGGCATCGGATTATTTGCCCTAAATGCCATTGGAATCAATAAAGTATTAAAATATATTATAAATTTTAAAATTGTATATGGTATACAATTTTATGAGATGATTTATAGAAAAGTTCAAGGAGAAGATGAGAGATCTTCATATAGTATTCATTGATCTAAAACAATCATATGATAGAATTCCTAGATATGGTGATCTTTTTTGTTTATAAAAGCAATAAGATTCATTTGCTAGGAGGTTAAGGTATGAAGTAGAAAGTAGAAACAATGTAATCCTGCCAAACTTTGGAAGACCTCACTTCCTTTACAGTTTGGAAACCAATCTAAACTCATGCATGTACCTAAAAGTTTTAATAATTAATACGCCTGCCAAAATAACCCATCACCTAGGATTTCAGGCCGATTAGCTTAGTGACTAGCATCTACAAAATCCTGGCTGAAGTGTTATCTTTGAAGATTAGAGTAGTGTTGCCCTCCATCATTAGTCAAGCTCAAGGAATCTTCATGCAAGGAATGCAAATAACGGATCAAATCCTAATAGCAAATAAGTGTGTGGAGGACATGAGAAAGCCGGGCAATCAAGGTTTTGCTTGTAAGCTAGATTTAGAAAAGACCTATGATCATGTGGACTAGAGTTTTCTACTAGAGGTCCTTGGATGTTATGGGTTTGGAGATAGATGGTGCAATTGGGTAAAGGGTTGTATTAGTTCCTATCACTACTCAGTCCTTGTTGTAAGGCTTAAGTGTTCCTTGTAACTGATGTTAGTGGGACAGTTTCAGCTACTAGTCCTTTCTTTCTTTCTTTTTGTTCTTATCCTAGGATATACCTCCAGGGGCATACTTGTAATTTTGTCTTTTTTATAGAGATTAATATAAATAGAAGACTGGCAGCTGCCAATACTGAGCTTGCTTTCCTCTCTCTCTCTCTCTCTCTCTCTCTCTCTCTCTCTCTCTCTCTCTCTCTCTCTCTCTCTCTCTCACCACAAGCAACAACATGGTATCAGAGCGAAATTTCTGGGCTGAAGAAGACCTACGATCCTAGCATCAACCTTTCTAAAGAGGATTGGATGTGGCCACTTTTGTATCAAAAAAAAAAAAACTAGCGGCGACTGGTCTCAGTTCTCTCTGGCGGCTGCACTTACAAAAACCCTAGCGACGGCTTGTGTTTTCAATCTTTTCTGGCGGTTGTGCTTGCAGAAACCCTAGTAAGTCATACAGTTGTACTTCTGCTGAAACCCTAGTGGCCCCAAGCGACATTTACTGAAAAACCCTAGTTGTGTCTGGCCGTGGGATGGTGTTGGTCTGCTGAAACCCTAATCGAAGGAGGGTGCTGATGGTGCAATGAAACCCTAGCAAGTTCTGATCTAGTGTTGAACAGGTGTGGTTTTGTTTCAGTTTATCTCAATATTCTTTATCCAATGGTGCGTAGGGCTTATGCCTTGATTATATGATTACTAGTTTGAATAATTGGATGGTTAGAGTGGGGGAACCACATTCAGACTGACAGTAATGTCTGTATTGGTGGTGCTGAACCGATGACCAGTCTATTTATTGTTCCGCTTGGACGTTGTAGTGACTGATCTCTTATTCTCAACAGTAGTTCTTGTGCTCTCAGCAATATTCAATAGTTTGTTGCTCACATTCTAGGAGTAAACCCTAAGTTGCCACATTCCAGTTGTGGCAGCTGTGCTGTTAGGTGGCATTTGGACTGGTTGGTTGTAATATTCAATGGCAAGTCATGAACTGACCTCACTGGGGAACACCCCAACCCGCAACACAGCAGGTATGGGAGGTGAAACCATGGTTTTTTCATGCCAATTACCCCCCCTGAACGGTCTGAACTACCTAGAGTGGACTAAGAGTGTAAAACTCTATGTAATGGCAAGGGGTAAGGCCGGTTACATCAATGGAAGGGTGAAAGAACCCAAGGGTGAGATGGCTGAACATGATAGGTGGGACCAAGAAAACAGTATGGTGATGTCTTGACTCCTCGCAGCCATGGAACCTGATGTGAAAAAGAATTTTATGTGGGCAGACACCGCCAATGAGATCTGGGAACAGGCCAAAATTACTTATTCTGAGCAAAGGCATTATGCCAAGATTTACCAACTACAAGTTGAGTCCCCAACATATAAACAGGGAAACCATAGCTTGTCCTCATATTATTCAGCTCTTACCTCCAATATGGAAGGAGTTGGACCATTATCAGGCCATAGAGTGGAAACACGATGATGATGCTAAGGCCTATAGGAAGTTGATCTCTCAGCAACGAGTGTTTGCTTTCTTGTTAGGGCTGAACCCTGTATATGAACCATTAAGGGTGCAGATCCTAGGAAGCAAACAATTGCCTATAGTACACGAAGTATACTCCCTTGTCCAATCTGAAGAAAGCAGGTGAAGTGTGATGATTACAGCTGAGGGGGAGCAACAAGTTGCCTTGGCTGCAGTGAATAACAGCTCAACAGGGAAGAAAAGTGATCCTAAGAAGGCAGATGATAAAGATAAACTCTTTTGTAACCACTGTAGAAGGTCATGACGTACACGTGACACCTATTGGGACATCCACAGGAAACCCAAGTGGGCAACAAAGAATCAAGAACAAGGTAAAGGTCACTTGAAAAGAACGAGTGCAGCACATGTGGCAACCCAAGCCACTCAGGTTGCCGGTAGTACCCGGGACCCTCCTAATAAGCCTGACCCCAAGGAGGATATAATGAATTCATTCAGAGAGCATCTGGAATCTTATGGTAGGGCATTGCAGAAATTGGACAGCTCAGTCACTGGTACTCCCTCTACTTCTTCTGCATCTACTTCAGGTAAGGTGGCTTTTGCATTCCATGTCACTCCCACAGATTCCCCTTGGATTATTGACTCAAGGGCCTCAAATCACATGACCGGTAAGCCTAACTTATTCCATTCTTATAGCCTTTTGTCAGGAAAGGATAGAGTGAGACTTGCAGATGGTTCATTTTCTTCCATTACAAGTCAAGGATCGATATCCCTTCCCCATGGCCTTAACCTAAATTGTGTACTGCATGTCCCTCAACTTCCCATAAATTTGCTTTCAATTAGTAGCATTACAAATTCTTTAAACTGTAGAGTAACCTTTTTTGCTAACTTGTGTTTTTCAAGACCTAACTTCTGGGAGGACGATTGGTAGAGGAAGCCTAGTGGACGGTGTCTACATTCTCGACAACAAAGCTGGTCTCTCCGTGTCATCCTCAGAGTCACATAGTCAATCAAATAAAAGTCAAATTTTGTTGTGGCACAATTGTTTAGGTCATGTTTCTTTCGAAGTAATAAAATGTTTGTTCCCACTTTTATTTAAGTTGTGTTCAGTGTCAGAGTTCATGTGTCAAACGTGTCAGTTGAGTAAACAATGTAGAACAACCTTTCATTCAAGCAATAAAAGATCAAATGTTCATTTTCATGTTGTGTATTCCGATGTATGGGGGCCTACAAATGTAATCTCTGAGGGTGGATATAAGTATTTTATTACATTGATTGATGATTATTCTCGCTATACATGGGTAATCCCTATGCATAGCAGAGACGAGGTTCCAAAGATAATGAAAGACTTCCAGAGGATGATATTTACACAGTTCCATGTTGAAATATAGATCTTCCAATCTGATAATGCGAAGGAATACTTCCATGAGGAGCTAAATGAGTTCTTCGCCTCCCATGGGTCTATTCATAGAAACTCATGCGCCAGAACACCACAGCAAAATGGGGTTACTGAAAGAAAAAACAGACACCTCCTTGAGGTAGCCCGCAGGATGATGTTACACATGAATGTCCCAAAAATGTTTTGGGTGGATGCTATACTTACAGTTGCGTATGTCATCAACCACATGCCCTCCAGAGTATTGAATTACATGGCCCCTCATCATTTAATGTACCCTCAATCACCTTTATTTTCCATCCCTATGAGAGTCTTTGGTTGTCAGACCTTTGTCCATGATTTGTCCCCATCCAAAGGTAAGTTAGACCCTCGGTCCATTCCTTGTGTCTTCCTGGGGTACCCATTCTCTCAAAAGGGGTATCGGTGTTTTGACCCAGTTAGTCGTAAATATTGTGTCTATGGATGTGTCCTTCTTTGAGTCCGAGTCGTTCTTCCCTCCTTCTCAGGGGAAGAGCCGTAGTGTGGAAGAGGAGAAGCAGGTTCAGGTGTCTCTTCCTTCTATTTTGGACCTCACTCCCTTCCATGTCTTCCAACGTACTCGTCAGAAAGATCAGTAGTGTGATAGAAATGTGGAGCAGCCAAACACTGAGCAACTGACATCATCAGAATCCCAGGACTTAAGTCCAACCCCTAACTCTACTCCCACTGTGGACGACCTAGACATCCCTATTGCTCAACGAAAGGGAGTCAGGTCTTGCACTACCAAACACCCCATTACCCACTTTGTTTCCTATGACCACATCTCTCCCTCGTACCGAGCCTTCCTATCGGCAGTTGACTGCATCCCTATTCCCAAGAATGTTGCAGAAGCCTTAAAATACCCTGAATGGATAGATGTCATGAAGGAGGAGATTGATGCCCTCCACAAAAACCAGACTTGGGAATTGGTGGATCCTCCAGAGGGAAAAGAACCCGTGGGGTGCAAATGGGTGTTCACAGTTAAGCACAAGGCAGATGGAACAGTTGAAAGGTACAAAGCAAGACTAGTAGCCAAAGGGTACACAGGTATATGGAGTTGACTATGATGAGACTTTTGCTCCGGTGGCTAAGATGAACTCGATTAGGGTTCTCTTATCCTTAGCTGTTAACTTTGACTGAGAATTGCATCAACTGGACATAAAGAATGCCTTCCTAAATGGTGACTTGGAATAAGAGGTATACATGGTTCAACCTCTTGGATTCTCTGCCAAGGGAAGTGAAAACAAGGTGTGCAAGCTACGAAAGTCTCTCTACGGCTTAAAACAATCTCCCAGAGCCTGGTTCAGTAAGCTTCACATGGCAGTTCAAGAGATGGGGTTCCAACAGTGCTAGTCTAATCATACACTTTTTGTGAAGAGATGTCAGGAGCAGGTTACCATATTGATAGTGTATGTAGACGATATCACCATTACTGGGAGTTGGAGTTCAGATATACAGAAATTGAAACAATTCCTTGCATCCAAATTTGAAGTGAAAGATCTAGAACTCCTAAAGTATTTCCTTGGGATCGAAGTTGCCCCGTTCAAAAAGGGGTATCTTTGTCTCTCAAAGGAAATACACCCTTGATCTATTACGGGATACAGGTAAATTAGGTTCAAGGCCGGCAGACACTCTTATGGATGCGGACCACAAGCTAGGTGACTGCATTGGTGAACTTCTGAAAAATGTAAAGCAGTTCCAAAGGTTAGTGGGAAAGCTGATTTATCTATCCATGACCCGTCCAGATATTGCCTATTCAGTTGGAGTTCTGAGCCAGTTTATGCACACTCCTAAGAAGCCACACATGGAGGTAGCAGAGAGAGTCCTTAGATACCTGAAGAAACATCCAAGAACAAGCCTACTATTCAGTAAACACAATCACCTAAAGGTGGAAGTCTTTACAGATGCTGATTGGGCAGGAGCCGTGGATGATAGAAAGTCCACTAGTGGGTATTGCACATTTGTGGGAGGAAATCTGGTGACCTGGAAGAGCAAGAAGCAAAGTGTGGTAGCAAGATCAAGTGCAGAAGCTGAGTATAGAGCTATGGCACATGGAGTGGCTGAAGTCCTTTGGCTAAAGAACCTCCTAGGTGAGCTTGGAGTTGTTGTTCATAATCCTGTCTCTTTACTGTGACAACAAGGCTGCAATAAACATCGTCAACAACCCGGTCCTACATGAGAGGACTAAGCATATTGAGGTGGATAAGCACTTCATAAGAGAAACTGGAAAAAAGAGAAATTTGTATCCCTTATGTCAACTCCAAGGAACAATTTGTTGATGTCCTCACAAAAGGACTTCCGTGTTCATGGCACAATGAGCTATGTGACAAGCTGGGCATGACAGACATCTTCAGCCCAACTTGAGGGGGAGTGTTGTAAGGCTTAAGTGTTCCTTGTAACTGATGTTAGTGGGACAGTTTCAACTACTAGTCCTTTCTTTCTTTCTTTTTTCTTATTGTTCTTATCCTAGGATATGCCGCCAGGGGCATACTTGTAATTTTGTCTTTTTTATAAAGATTAATATAAATAGAAGATTGGCGGCTGTCAGAACTGAGTTTGCTTTTCTTTCTATCATCCGTACCTCTCTCTCTCTCTCTCTCTCTCTCTCAATCACCACAAGCAACAACAGTCCTGATTAATGGGGTGGCCAAGGATTTTTTTTCCTCAGCATGTAGAGGCCTTGGGCAAGGTGACCCCCTCTTACCTTAGTTGTAGGAAGGAACAATGTCCAAGTGACCCACCTGCAATTTGCTGATGACATATAGGGAATGATAGGTGAAAAGTGAGGAATCTCAAAACTCTGCTAGAGCACTTTGAGAGTGTTTCCAATTTGAAAATAAACTTGGACAAGAGTTGTGTGGTGGGTGTGTTAATATGGATGAGAGGGCTATTGAGTTTGTGGTGGAATGTCTAGGTTGTCCCATTTCTTTGTGGCCTTTGCAATACCTAGGTCTCCTTCTAGGCGCCAACCCAAAGGAGAGTAATTTTTGGGCCCCTGTTTTGTAAAAGTTTGAGAAAAGATTAGCTTCTTGGAAAAAGAACTATATCTCATTAGGGGTAGAGTAACCTTACTAAGAGCGACCCTAGCAAACCTATCGGTTTATTACTTCTCTATTTTTAGGATTCTTGTTAGGGAGGCTAAGAAGTTGGAGAGATTATTTGTGTTTCAAACCTTTTGTTGCTTCTTGGCAGTATTTATTTGAACCTTCTTAGATCGGATATGAGATTATGGTCCCCTCATCCAAAAGGTTACTTCACATGTGCCTCCTTTTTTAAGACCCTTTGCTCTTCCCTGGGACAATTGAGTTTTCCAACTAAGGAGATATGATCTGTACAAGGTATTCTGATTGTAGACCAACTAGGAGTTCAAAATCTGGTCATTGAAGGAGACTTCAAAGTTGTTATGGGATGGTTGACAAATCCAGGCTCAGTTATATGGTGATACAGGGACCTTTTGAGGAAAGTTAATTGGTTTTCAAGGAGTATGACTATTAACTCACTTTGGGTGGGCATAACAGCAAATACTTTAAAGGATGGGTTAGCTAAGAAAGGGGCCTCAAGGGAACAATTATTTTGGGCAGCCTTGTAATTTTTTGTTTAAGTTTGATGCAATACTTTGTTAGGAGAGGTAACAACTTGTGCCTCTCCATGGGTAGCCTGTAATTTTTTAAACCTCTTTATCTATCCAATAATAAAATCATCTTCATTTATCAAAAAAAAAACACCACCTAGGTGACTAGGCGACAATTAATGGTGAAAGATGGATTTCATTAAAAAAAATAAAATCACCTAGCCTTGCCTCAGTCCACCACGGTTCAAAATTATCTTTCGGTGACCAATACACCTTTTTTAAGGCATTTTAAGAATTTTTTCTAATGATTAAATAACATAAAAATCCCCCCTCTGAAATTTTGAAAAAAAAAATAAAAAAATATGAAGTGTGAGGTTCAAAGTACCAATACACCCCTTCCGGTGTATTGGGGTGTATCGATATTTTAAACCTTGGAGTTCACTACCTTATTTTGACAATCAAGAAATACAAAGATATCTTAACATGTAGAGCAATGAGTTTGCATGGCCACGACACTTTCTTTTAACCCTCTATTAAAACACAACATGTTACCAACCAAATCACCCAATGAGTGCTTGTTTGGGTGATTTTGTTTTGATGTGTTCACATGGTCACAACTCACAACAACTTACTTGCTACCCTCTTCTTATAAAATATAAGCATGCCATTAATCAAATGAAAAAACAAATTGTCCAGTGAGTGCATCTTGTTGTTGCTAACCCCAAATGACATGTTAACAACATTCTAACATATGAAGAAATAGAAATTGCCTCTAGGGTTTACTACTTTGGTAATTTAGAAATACCAGAGCAGATTAACATGTTGAATGATGAGTTCAAACGACCACAACACTTTCATGTGACCCTCCAATGAAACACAAGCATGCTATTAACCAAATGAAAAACCAAACCACTAAATGAATGCATGCCTGGGTGATTTAGTTTTGATGAGTTCACATTGTCACAACACCTTGCAACCCTACAATAAAGCACAAACATGCTAACAATCAAATGAAAGATCAAATAACCCAATGAGTGCATGCCTTTTTCCTACCCTAAATGATACAAAAATAACCCACTAACATATGAAAAAAAAGAGACTCCCTCTAGGGTCTACCACCTTACTATGACAATCAAGAAACCTCAAGGTAGCATAACAAGTGTTGTGATGCGTTCACATTGGTCATAATACTTTCTTGTAGCTTCCCAATGAAACACTAACATGCTATCAATCAAAAGAAAAAACAAATCACCCAATGAATGCAAGCTTAGGTGATTTGATTTCGATGAGTTCACATGGTCACAACACTTTCTTGTGACCCTCCAATAAGACGTAACCATGCTAATAATCAAATTTAAAACCAAATGTGACACTTGAATAAGCATGGATATTCTAAAAATCAAATGAAATACCAAATCACCCAATGAGTACGTGCCTATTGTTGCCACCCCAAGTGAAACAATAGCCTATTTTTAGGGTCCACTACCATACTAGGAATATCAAGAAATATGAAGGTAGCCTAACATATGGAGTGATGAGCTTTTCCAATAAAAGAAAATGTGGAGTGATTAGTTCATATAACCATAACACTTTCTTATGGCCTCCGGCCTCCCCACTCAAAAAAAAGGTGGGCATGCTATAAATAAAAAAATAACCAAATCACCCAATGAATGCATGCTTGGGTGATTTTGTTTTGATTGATGGGTTCACATAGTCACAACAACTTCTTGCAACCATCCAATAAAACACAAATATGCTGCTATCAAGCAAATGAAAAACCAAATAACCTAGTGAAAGCATGTATGCTATTGTTACATCCATGGGATATGATACACCCCATATCAGGCATGCCGTATTGTATCTTATGGTGACCAATACACCTTTTTTAAGGCATTTTAAGAAAATCTTTTTTTAATAATTAAATAACATAAAAGGCCACCCTCTGAAATTCTGGAACCCAATCAGCCCCTCCAAAGCTAATTTCCTACTCTGGACGATGGCTCTAAATAAGTGCCTCTCTAGAGTCAATTTCAAAAGAAGAGGATTGCTGTTGCCAGATGTTTCTTGTGGCCTCTGTGCGCTCCAGCCTGAGTCTACAGATCACCTTTGCCTTCACTGCCCAGTTGCTTCCCAGGTGTGGGATCACTTTTTTAAGTGCTGTGGGAATTTTCTGGGCCATGCCAAACTCTGTTAAAGAATTGTTGTGTTGTTGGAAGATCGGAGGCTTGAAGAAAAAAGGAAAGCTGGTGTGGAGAACTATCCCTGCTGCTGTCCTGTGGTCTATTTGGTCTGAAAGAAATAACAGAATCTTCTGTAGCAAAATGAAAAGACCAGATGAGATAGTGCAATTTGCAGTCAGTAAGCTGTTCTCTTGGGTGTCTGTCAACCCAGAATTCAAGCACTTGAATGTTCCCCAGCTGCTCAGGGCCCAGTCTATTTGGTGTGTGTAATATTCTGAAGTCTGAACTGTCCCTCTCTGGACAGTCCTCTGTTGTATGTATCTTCTTTCAAATGTTAATAAAGTTACCTTACCTTTTCAAAAATAAAAAAAATAAAAAAAAGATATAAAGTGTAGGTTCAAAGTATCTATACACCCCTTTTGACACATTAGGGTGTATCGATATTTTGAACTTTGGTTACGCCAAAAAATAGAGACTACCTCAAGGATATATTACATAACTATGACAATCAGGTAATACCAAGGTAACTTAACATGTAGAGGGATGATTTCACATTGTCACAACACTTCCTTGTGACTCACTAATCAAACACAAACATGCTACCAATCAATGAAAAACCAAACCACCCATTGAACGCATGCCTACCGTTGTATTGATACAAGAAAAACCCGCTATCATATGAAAGAAGAAACTACCTCTAGTCATAGTTGTCACGGCAATGCCTAGGCAATAAGGTGCTCATGGAGGCTTGCCTTGCCCAATCGCTAAGATATTTTTATAGGGTGCTCTTGCATTCTTTTATATTCTTAACTTTTTGAGATTATAAGATTAAAACAAGCATTATTAAATTACATTATTTAGTTGACTTGTGCTAATACTACAAAAGGTTGAGATAGATGAATGGGAAAACTAGAAAGGATAAGATCAGAAATGAACTTATTCAAATAAACCTAGGAGTAACTACCATAGGTAATAAAAAGTGAGGGAAAGTAGACTAAAATGGAAGATGTTTCATGTCAGACATGTACCAATTTCTGACACTCCACATTCTTTTTTTTGTTCTTTTTTGATAGATGAGTGGAATTTTCCATTAATCAAAAGATTGAATAACTAAAAACATCCCAAGGAGAGGCAAGGGATGCGACCTCCCCTTTAAGATCGATGACAGCTTCTCAAACTAGACAAAATACAAATTACAAGGTTGCCCAATATAAATATTCCCAAGAAGCCCCTTGTTTAGCAAATGAATCAGCCATAGCATTTGTTGATCTACCCACCCATTGACACCACAGATTCTTGAGGACACTTTTATGTAACATTTCCTTCTTATCCTCTACATTATTTGACATAATGAACAGCTACTACACAGTAACAAAGGCAAAGTTTTACAGGTATACAATGTCAAAATTCAAAAAATGTGAATTATCTTAATGGCATATACTTTTCCATAGACATTTCCACAACTTCATGTTTTCTCACCTTTTTTTGATGAATGAATGGTATTTTATTAAATAGAGATAGAAATAGTACAAGCATGAAGCACCCTAAGAGGAGGCACGAGATGTTATCTCCCCTTAAAGGTGGTTTCAAACCCAACTCTTTTCAGATTACAGTTACAAAATAGCCAAAAACAAGAATCCCTTGAAGCCCCTTGTTTAGCTAAAGAATCTGCCAAAGCATTTACCGATCTACTAACCCACTGAAAGCTTACTGACATGGTTCACGTAAGCCATTTGACTTTTTTGATGATGTCCCTATATCCCCAAACAACAGTTTTTGGGTCCGACATCTATCCCACTATCACCTTAGAGTCTCCTTCAACTATTAAATTAGTCACTCCAAGTGGGTTGGAAATCTGTAGTCCTTGTACCACAGCTAATATCTCAGCCCATGTAGAGTCTCCATAACCCACTAGACCTAAGAATAAGGACAGAATGTTGCCACCCTTATTCCTCAAGATCCCTCCTATACTCAAAGGTCCTAGATTGCCTTGATTGCTCCCATCAAAGTTCAACTTTACAACTCCTTCTGGAGGGGGTAACCAACTTGTTTGTGTTCTATTTTTCTTAGATGAGGTGAAGGCCACTCTTGCCCAACTCCTTCGAAGGTCACCACTAGAGTAATCTGCAAAGAGATCAGTAGCTTTTAGCCAAAGGGTTTCCCTTGTCAGCATACAATCCTTTATTTCAGCAATGCTTCTCTCCTTCTCCTAGAAAATTCTAGCATTTCTTTCCTCCCAAATGGTCCATAAGAGGGCTGCCCTAATACATTTCCACATTACTTTCACTCTCTTTGTTGGTCAACCAAAAAAAGATGGATCAAAAGCATATTTACTTCAGGAGGCAGGTTCCACCTGTGCCCAAACAGCATAAAAACCCAATTCCAAATATTTACTATAGAAGAGCACGAAATCAATAGGTGATAACAGTCCTCATTCTGCACCTTACATAAAATGCACCAATTGGGAGACAAGCATGAATAAGTTCTCTTTTTTTGTACATTGTCCATAGTATTAATTTTACCATAATACACTTCTCAACAAAAATCAGCAACTTTAGGTGGAATTGGCCTTGACCATACTTCTTTAATTGGGAACAACAAAGGGGAAGGAGTAGAGCATAGGGACTTAAAGAAGGAAGAACAAGAGAAGGAGCCACTCGAGGTCAAAGACCAAATTCTTCTATCTGGTTTAGGAGGGTCCAAACAAATAGAATCAAGTAAAAGTAAGAGCTCAGAGGCAGAAAACGATTCCTCATTCCTCAACCCTCTATGGAACCCAAAATCCTAATTAAGAGACAATCGGAGAATGGGGGGGGGGGGAGAAAGAAACCTCAAAACAGTCTCCTTTTTATAGAGGGAAATAGAAAAAAAGGGAGGGATAGAGGTCTTTTAATGGTTGATTGCCCACCCAAACATCTTCTCAAAAAAGCACAGAATTACCATCGCAGAAAACATACCTTACGAACTTGAGAAATTTTTGGAAGATGCCAAAAATCGCCTTCCAAGGTGTAGTGAATGTGGCCCGTTGAGATACCCCGACATCCCAACCAGATTCAGAACAGCCATGGATATTAGCCACCACCTCGTGCCACAATCTCTCTCTTTCTAGAGGCTACCTCCATAATCACTTGCCCAAAAGAGCTTCATTCTTATTTACTAGGTTCCCTAACCCTAAGCCCCCTTGTTCCTTGCTTCTCTGTATTATGTATATGCATATATGCAGGAATGTGTAACTTTGATAATTGGCTTCTTTAGCTGTCAACTCTTTTGTTTTTCACCAATGATGTTGTATACTTGTATTATATTAAAAAGGAAGGAAGAAAATGAGTTTGACAACCCAAAGATAAAAGATCTTTACATGGTTAATGAGTACGAACCATGTACAGCATATACAAGTATACTCCTACCTGTTTATACATCAAAAGAAGAATTGAACACCCCATTGGTGGCCACAATTATCAAAGGAGAATTCTTCAAAACTCCTAGCAGTCAGATTTACTTTCTGATAACTCTCACATAGTTTCATAGTAGTGGATGTGACATTAAATAATTAACTAATCTGGCATCTTACAATGAGCCAGCATCATATTAGCAAATCCGAAGTGCAAAATTATCGAACCGAGATTCACTTATGGCATGTCCATTTTGCAAGGAAATAAATCTTCTATTGTTCTAAAAATTAATTGAAATCCTTACCTGAGTAACTCTGTAATTGAAATATGGATCAAATTCGTGGATAACACTTTCATATTTAATAACCTGTAAATCATTCCACCAACTGTAAGACTTCAATGTACGAAAAAGCTCATAAAAATCACCACTTACTCACAAGAGAAAGATCCAGAATTCCAATTTCACGATAATTTCATGATTAGTTCAACGAATCTGATAGGACATTGGATGATCATAAGCATGTCTTACAGAGAAAAGGCGGATCGAGAAGGCGAGAACTCCGATTAAAAGGATGATGAAGAAACAGAGAACGCTCCCAAAGGCGTGTCTGAGAGTCGTCGCTCCACCATACTCCAAGGCCGCCATTGATGGTGAAACTTGGGAATCGAGTTCCAACAGGAACGACGCTGTAGGAGAGAGCCAGGGTTTCTCTACGTCCTTGAGGAGACTAAGAGAAGACTTTGCACTTTATATGTTGACAGGTGAATTTACGAAAATACTCCCATTTAATGTAAGATCGAAATATCGGACTGCATGACCCATGAACTTCGGTTATGTTTGGTACGTGGCTATTTCTACTTTTAACGCTGTCACATAAACGCCACTTAAGCATTTTGCATTTACACATTAATTTTCTCTTTGTTTGATACCGTTAGGACTTGACGGTGATAAAACGTTTTTAGTGAAAAAAAAAACTTTGGGCAGTATTTTATATATATATATATATATATATATATATATATATATATATATATATATATATATATATATATATATATATATATATATTTATAAAACATTTAGCTCATAATCGAGTTTGAGTCAAGTCGATCTTAAATTTACAAGTTTTTGATTCAAGCCGAATCCAAATTTAAGTCTCTAGTTCAAATTGAGCACGAGTTCAAGCCTCATAGTGTATTAGCTCGAATAAATTGGATATTCAGCTTGGTTCAGCTTAAATCCACTCCTACAAGCAATATTGTTTCATGAGAAGCGTTTTCTTAGAAAACAATACTGCATAAACATATTACCTTCTTGTAAAACGTTTTCTCAGATTTTATATTTGGTATCATTATTGTTATTGTTGTTGTTGTTATATACACATTTTTCAACGCCATGTCAGCATATTATTATTAGCAACACTAAAAAAATGGAAAAATACCAAAAAATGGTGTTTTCTCAGATTATACCTTTTCCGATTTTCAAGATGTGATATGAGAATATATTTTCCGAAAAAATGATTAGCCAAATAGCAAACATTTTCCCATAAAAATGATTTCTGACGTGGCATTGTTTTATTAGAAAACATCATTATACCTAACACCTACTCAGTGAACTAATACCACCACGTCTGAAATCTGCTTGTTTTTAAGAAATAATTGTTATTGTTAAGTTGGGCACTTTTTCCGATAAACGTTTTCTCATTATCATATGTTAGTAAGAATATGCTGATATAGCATTTAAAAATGCCTATGTGGCATCAACTGTATTAAACACCCATTTTATGAGAAAAAATGGCACCGGTCCAACCAGTGGTATTTTTTTTCTCTAGACGATATTAATTTAGATGTAATAATGAGCAAATAATCCAAAACATCTATTTTTTTAATTGGACTAATGGATGAATATAATAGGATGGTATCGTATTTAATATGGTGATTAATGACAATATTAAATACACTACTACTCAAAAGTCAAAACAATTGTTCAATGCCTACACAGCATGAGCAAGATCCAAAATATCAAAATATGTGCATGCATGTCGATCGATATGTATCGGTTTTTAGGGTCACCAATATGCTAAGTAACGTGTATGTATAGTACCTGATTTCATATTTTTCAATTTAAAAATTATGTAAGTTATCTCGTGTCAAATGTCAGGTCAAAAAAAAAAAGGAAAATAAAGGCTGAGTTTGGAAGGAGTATAAATGCAAATATATAGAGTGTAAAATCTTATATTTTGTATTATTTTTATGTATTTATAACTGTATATATTTGCATTTGTGCTTCCAAAATGAGCCAAAGTATTTAGATCAATACTGTATTGAGAGTATGGATATTTTGAAATTTGAACCATTAGCATATACATATAAATCAAATAAGTTTTAGGGGTAATTTGATTTCAGTTTCCTCTGAATTCGTAATGTGTTCGTACAGTTCAGTGGGAAAAATTTACAATTCACAGGGGATGGTGTGTATAGGGGGTGTGCATAAATTCACTTGAGAGATCAATAAAACAAATATAAGAATTACTGAGCTCTAAAACTGCCTAAATTTTATGTCAAGATGCACATCTTTTGGCAATAAATGTCATTACCTCTCTAAGCGCTATAGTCTGAAATGGCAATGATATCAAATAGAACCTAAATGAATTTTAGGTAGGAGAGGATTCGACCTGAGGCGAATGGTATAAGGTTTGAGTTCAATTCGCCAAAGTAGTACAAGGCTCGAGCTTGGTTCGAGTTAGAACTTTGAGTTCGAGCTCAGTTTGAGTCAAAAACTAGTAACCTCAAGCTTAACTTGAGAAAAATGTTTTATAAAAAAAAAAAAAAAATATATATATATATATATATAATGTTTTTTATTAGATATTTAAAAAATTAAGAATTATAATATTTAGTTATTATTATATATAAATAATATTATATATATACTATTTTCTATAATTTTATATTATCATCATCATCATCATCATTATTATTATTATTATGATATGTCGTTATTTGAGCTTGGCTTGCAAGCCTCACAAACTGAGCTATATTAGGCTCAAGTTCAACTTAAAGCTTGATTGAAACTGGGTCGAGCTCGAATAACTCGTGAAGAACTCGGCTCATGACCACCCCTATGTATGTTCATTCTTACCATAGTGACCTCTCTAAACCCACTATAATGGCCATGTTCGTCTCCCGGTCTGAGATACATTTATGATTTAGTATTCCTACAAAGATCTACTATCTTCAAAAGATCATGCATCATTGGTAAAACGTTTGGCAACCTAAATAAGTGTTGTAAGACTTGAATTGGATTAGACAATTGGACCATAAAAATCGAGAATAGGTAATCCTTCTGGTCCTTGTTTGTTTTTGAGTTTAATGAACCAATTATCCACTTTCTTTTTTTCTTTCCAGCTACAAAGAACCAATTACCCACTTAACCACGGTTAATCAGAAAAACCAAGATCCATAGAACATTCCAATTTTCAGTCAAATTCGAGTCTTACAACATTGATCTAATTTTGACAGTCTACAGCTTCCATGGGCTGTCAACATTTTCTTTTTTTTTTTTTTGCAAAAGAAAACTAGTCAGCCTTTCATTAAGGTAAACCGAACTATACAGATAGAAACATGGGTTATAAGATATTTTCATGTGACCTCTACATGCTAGGTAGGCTAATGTATGAGCGGCCTTGTTATAGTTTTTGTTTATATGTACAAACTGTAGTTGATCAAAAGTATATAAAAGTCTTGATAGTTGTGCTCAATGTAACCGGTTTATCCATTTCTTTGGTTGACTTCTATCTTGCAAAAAATCTATCAGTTGGGATGAGTCACTGTATATCATTATCCTGGATATCTGATGTTGGCTAACTATTTTGAGCCCTTGGATTAGAGCCTGGAGTTCTGCATCATAGCTGTCGATGGCCCAGTACGATTCTCCTTTAGCAAAGACTGCTCCTCTATCTGTGCATTGGATGATGAAAGCTCGTCCTACAAGACCTTAGAGTAAGTCATATGATCCAACAAAATATCTTTCCATGCTGCCGAAGAGTAGGGTGGATGGGTGGGTTGGATTGGGTTGGGTGTGGGTTGAGTACTTGACCCACTAACCCATTTTCCACTCGTGGGTTAGAGTGGGTCATAACCCACTTTTCTCAAATTGACCCTATAATTCAAATTTTAAAATTATACATTTTTTTTCTATATTCTAATTGCATAAAAACATATAATCATATACTTCAACTACAAAAATATAAAAATTCAAAAATTTAAAATAAAAATGGAAATGCATAAAAATACAATAAATGGCAAAAATATATATTCCTTTTAAAACATAAGATATTGCAGAAAAAATAGAAAATAATAAAAAATTGAATAAAGGAAAATATAAATTGTAAGATCATAGAAAATTGAATGGAATACAAAAAAAACTGTAGGAAAATGATAAAAATTATAAAAATGCACAAAATTGATAGAAACTACTGAAAACTTACAAATAATAAAATTTTTCAAAAAAGATATTTTCATCCAAAAAATCAGAAATTTCAGAATAATAGATGAAATATAAAATCCAAAATATAGTATATTTCAAATAAAAACAATAATAACAAAAAGGCAAAAAATGATAAAAAAATTCATAAATTATACATTTAAGGTAAAAATAGAAAAATACAGAAAAATGATGAAAAGAAAAATTACAGAAAATAGTAAAAAAATGATAAAATAATAATCATTCGATCCTCATTATATATTTCAACTAAAATGATTGATAAAAAAAAAACTAAAAATACATAAAATATACAAGAATGATAAAAAATCTAAAAAAAAAGGTTGCGGTGGTGCCTCATAGATTAGATGGTCCCGTCGCACTCGCCAGCATTATCTTGCTCACCCATGTTCTCCTCCTTCATTCAATCGCCAATGTTTCTCCTCCTTCCTTCGTTCAATAGTTGGCATCATCTTGCCCCGCCCCCTGTAGCTCCTTCCTTCGTTGAATAACCGGTGTCGATCTTCTCTTCTATTCCTTCGTCGACATCAACATATTTGAACAAGGAAATATCATTGTTATTGATCCAAAGCTCGGGGAGAACGAATGCCAACATTAAGTTTGGAATGGTGTTTTGAAACCTCTATTTTGCCACTGATTTGAGATCATGGTGCAATGATTCAACAAATTGACGTCATTGCTAGTGCAGGCGAGAATGGTGCCAGTGATTTAAATCAGAAATAACACATTGAGAAAGAAACAACGACTTGAGCAAGCCCTAAATAGTGAGAATGGGGGGCAGCGAGAGCGATCATTGGAATAGGTGGGTTGGGTGGATCATATGGGTTGGAGTTAAAATTGCCAACCCTACACAGCTAAAGTTTTATCGCTAGTTGGTGGACAGTGATAACACGTTAGGTCTTATCTAGGCAAAATTTTATTGTCAGAATGATCAATGAAAGTACTGTATGATCATATCTGGCCCAATCTATCAAAGTCTCTTTTAGGTTCATGATCATCCAAGAAAAGGCCAGCTTTTTACCTCATATGCAATTAAAAATCTGCAATGTATCCACACGTATCATTCCAGCATCATCCTTGTACATGGAACGTTACAAATCCAGTAGTTTCGTTCCGTATTGGGTCATTTCAGGTCTATATCAACATATACAGGACCAATACTGATATTTTGAACGTATGGCCAACACATATTGTAATATTAGATTATTCCTTTCTCTCTCTCGTAAATAAGCCTATTTAATAATTATTCGTCTCTTTAATAACTCCTACATTTAAGTAAACTTTCCCTAAATAACTCCTAATCCACTATAATTATTACCTCTCTCTTAATAACTCATTTCCTCTCTTAATTAATAATTAGTTATTACATTTATGACAAGATTCAAATTCAAATTTTAATTTGACCCTCCATTAAAGCAATAAATTCGAAGTTGACATGTCATTAAACCAACATATTTAAAACTTCAAATGAGAAAGGTAATGAGGATTGAACCTTGGTAATTTGATTATAATAAACATAAAGAAACCACTAACCATATTCAATTGTTGATTATAATTGTATGTATTATTATTCTTAAACAAATATTTTTCTTCTCAATGGATGTTCATTAAATAATGTTAAAATTGATTATTAAAATTTACATACTAATAAACATTAATATAAATTATAAGATTACCAATTTGTCTCTATATTTCATATTTTATATAAACTATTGAGTTATGGGTTTGTATGTTTAAATAACTTGTTTTCTTTATAATTGTTCAAATAACTTATTTAAGGTAATATAAAATTTATATTTATTGTTATTAATGTATTTTGTTAAGATTCATACAAGTTCCCTAATGTATCTATGCATATCTTGATTTTTCATATATGTCCATGTGTATCCAAAGCATATCCCGAAACGTCTCTTAAAATTATATTTCTGATACACCTTATTTTTCCAATACTTAGAACCTTGGTCAGAAGCCAGTTTCTTTTTTTTTTTTTTTAAAGCCCATCAAAAGTCATATTGGTATATAGGGACATTAGACACAATTCAAAGGCTCAGTTTGGAAGAGTACAAATAAAAACATGTAGAGTGCAAAATTGGTATTTTGTATGTATTTGCATTGTATATATTTGTATTTGTACTCATTCCAAACAAAGCCAAAGTGTTCAAGGTCCATCCCCCCTAATATTTGATCCATTTTGAGGAATGCTTGGATCTAATAAGAGCCTGAAGTCAAGCCCACCCTATAGTTTTGCCCCTTCAACTCAAAATTAGATGCTTTTATCGAACCCAGATTTTTATGGCACCCTATCCATAGTACATTGCAGCTGCACATGGATGTGGTTACAATTCAAGGCAGGATGTGGATAGAGAGTAGAGGCCACCAAATCCAATTTAGCATTTATCAACTCGTTTTTTCTATTTTTATTTGTGGCTCCTATGGGATACTTGATTTGATTGCAAAACATAGAAAAGTAATAATGAACCCGTTTATTGATACTTAGGCGCTATTATGCATCACATCAACAAAATAGTGAATAAATGCCTACTGGTTGGGAGGAGCATTAAAATCAAACTTCCCCCAACGATAACCACACATAAATCAAAGCTTGCTTTTGCAAGTCTATGCACAGCATTTATTCAATAAAGCCCATGGTTCCAAACACCCTCAAAATGGAACCCACGGGAAAAAAACCATGTTGGTTCACTGCTATAATGGGGTATGTGGAAAATAAAATAAAACTTCTTAACCAATACTCTCTTGGAGGATAGATAATTTATTTATCCAGCTGTCAAAAATAACACTCCTGCCTTGCATGGTACCTAGGTAAGTTACCACCCAAACGAACGCTGTATTTTAAAAGGGGAAACTGGAATGGAAAAGTTGGGAAGGGGGAAGAGAATTTTGCTGAAAACAGGAATGGTAATTCTCACTTCTCATAGACTCGCTGTCATTTATCCGTTTTAGAAGATGAACTTTGCAATTCAAATGCCATGAAAACCAGTGTTTTCAAAACCGGGCTAGACTGGATGGTTGGACCAGAAAAATTGGAAATCGGTCATCTGATTGGTTCTGTTTTTCACCAAACTGCTTTTGGCAAAAAACCATTGATTTGGTCAACAAACCATTGATCCAGGTGGTCAAACTATTGAGCCATCAATCCAAACAACGGTTTTTAGCCATTTTTTGTTTTCAAATTTTTAATGTTTTATCAGAGCAAGCCATCCATTCAGATTGGACGGTCGAACCGTTTGACCTGGGAACCGGACCTAGAACAGTTCCCTGTCCTGACCGGTTTTAAAAACCTTGATGAAAACACTCAAATAAACAGCCACAGATTTACAGTGCAACTGGTATCCATAGGCCCCACAAGGCCACAAGTAATCTAACAAGAATGCATGTAATGGTCCCTTTATATTATTGAAATTAGCCATGCCTTCGAATAAAATGGTATCACATGAATAGTTAAACACCTACGGTATACGGTACTTAAATCCCACTTCCCTGTAATCTAGCGTTCCAACAAAAATTACCAGGGATAACCCACATCATAACAATTATACATGATAAACTAAACAAGGAATTCCCTCCCTCGCCTAAATAATTAGTCTAAGATCATATTAATTAGTTACATGATCGTGATCTAACTTCCGGAAATAACTTGCCGGAGCAAGCTCTAAATTTAGAAAAGATATGTGAACAACCACCAGAAAAACCATTTGTCATCTGGTCTGTAGAAAGTAGTACCGGCATGAAACTCCAGGTTGATGACCTAAGCAAAAAAACACGCTTTTTAACACCGTTTAGTCAAGTGAGCCCCCTCTATGGAGAATTGGAGATCAATAAGAGTTATTTGCAAGTTAGAACACTGATGTGATATCATGACTCCAACCTTTTCCCTAAAATAATAACCATGGTTAGCTACTTGTGAGGCTCTAAGTGTAATAGGTAAAGAAATGGGGGAAAAAATAGAAGCATCTGCATTACATACCACTACCAGACCTGTTTGCAGCTTTATGTTACAAAGCTTCAAATTCATCAATCTTCCAGAATAGCACGCCCAAGATTTGTAGCCAGGGCTAGTCTCAGAGTTCGGGGAATGAGGTGGCAAGTCAGCTTCAATAAGTGTGGGTATAGCTTTGCCTTGGACAGCTCTTGTAGTTTGCTCAATAAAAGGTTTGTCTGTGAAATGTTCAAGAGAGGATGTTCTGGCCAATTAAGCAACTTCAGCTGCAAAGGTACATGAATGATTAAGAAAATATGTATGAATAGCCAACCCCTAGGTCCAACAAGTAGAGATAACCAGGTCAATTACATCAGCAAGATTAGCCAGGTAAAGCTGGGTTGGCCATTGATGTCAAATGGCATAAAAAATAAAATTAATTTGAAAGTTGGAATAATAACAGTGTTTAGGAAACCGGACCAGACTGGATAGTCAGACTTTGAACCATGATCCAGGCCCTGCCTGGTTCGGTCATACCTTAAGAATTGGGATTCCTAAAAGCCGGTGAAAAGTGGCCGACTGGCTGGTTTAACGAAAGAACTGGTGATGAATTGTAAATGTCACACCAAACCAAACGTGGAGAACAAAACACAGCAGATATCCCCTTTGCAGTTGATATGCGCTATGAGACTGTAACACATGGTCAATCCACTGGGTCCTCCATCTCATGGACAGTCTGGATTGACCACAGGGTCTTTCCATGTAGCACAAATAGGTGGGATCGTGTAGGGAAGCTCCCCACTAGACCTGATCAGGAAACCCACTACTACTAATACTTAATTGTATGTTTCATGATGTGTTTACACCAAAAACCTCTCTGCTATTATGCAATATTCTTCAGACCAAAAACCTTTTTTGGGTAAAATAAAATATTAAAAGAGATTTGAAGGAAAAAGTGCAGGTCTCTACAGATATATTACAAACCTCACGATTACCTAGCTGATCAAGCTGATACGATCCATGCAATCTCAACAATTTGACCTAGAGAGAAATAATTCTTTCTTATCATGATTGTTTTGTTTTCTTTTTTATTTTCATTTTTGTTTTATTGTTTATTGGACAAACAATCTACAATCTTCTATCAAATATATAAATATAGATTCAAAATTCTAATCCTAAATGAGGCAATTTCTTTTGCCATTCAAAATTTTACAAAACAATGAACCTGACATCGAATACTGCCAGCCTCCTAAAGTTTACAAAACAAAGGACCTAATATACATTGATGAAATTATAAAGAAGAAGCAAGGAAAAACACAGTCCAGATGATTTCGGCAATGTACCTTGTTGGTTCTAATGCAAGTAAAATTGCAAGGAGGTTTCCTGATTTCTGTATCTATTTGTAAATTCCAATTTGTTGTAACCCCAATCTTAGAAGATTTGTTAGGTCTAACTCAAAAGTTAATGAGGCTGTAATCATTCATGGAGAGAGAGAGACGAGAGAGAGAAAGAGAAGAAGAGGAAGATATGATTGGGAGGCAAAAAAACCATATACTTCTGGCTGCCGCCAGTTTAGTTATTTGTATTAACTTAATATAAAAGGAATGGGAGATTACAAGTATGCCCCTGGTGGCACTCCTTAGAAAGAAACTAATAAGAAAGAAAGAAACTAATTGATTGACAGTATCTTAAGCTGACAACCCACTAACAACAACTATAAAATAACAATTAAATAACCCTCACAACACTCCCCCTCAAGTTGGACTGAATATGTCTTTCATGCCCAGCTTGTCACATAACTCATTGTGCTGCGAGTATGGAAGCCCTTTTGTGAGGACATTAGCAAGTTGTTCCTTGGAGTTGACATAAGGGATGCAAATTTCCCTTTTTTCCAATTTTTCCCTTATGAAGTGTTTGTCCACCTCAATGTGCTTGGTCCTCTCATGTAGGACAGGGTTGCTGGCGATGTTTATGGCTGCCTTGTTGTCACAGTAAAGTAAAGAGACATAGGATTATGAACAACAACTCCCAGCTCCCCTAGAAGATTTTTTAGCCAAAGGACTTCAGCCACCCCATGTGTCATAGCTCTATATTCAGCTTCAGCACTTGACCTTGCTACCACACTTTGTTTCTTGCTTTTCCAGGTCACTAGGTTTCCTCCCACAAATGTGCAATACCCACTCGTGGACTTTCTATCATCCACAACACTTGCCCAATCAACATCTGTAAAGACTTCCACCTTTAGGTGATTATGTTTACTGAATAGTAGACCTGTTATGGGATACTTTTTTAAGTATTTAAGAACTCTCTCTGTTGCCTCTATGTGTGCTTTCTTAGGAGAGTGCATGAATTGGCTTAGAACCCCAACTGAATAGGCAATGTTTGGACGGGTCATGGACAAATAAATCAGCTTTCCCACTAACCTTTAGAACTGTTTCACATCTTTCAGAGGTTCACCATCACAGTCACCCAACTTGTGATCAACATCAATGGGAGTATCTGCTGGCTTTGCACCTAATTTGCCTGTGTCTTGTAATAGATCAAGGGTGTATTTCCTTTGAGAAATGAATATACCCCTTTTTGAGCGGCCAACTTCAATTCTAAGAAAATACTTCAGGGGACCTAAATCTTTCACTTCAAATTTAGATGCAAGGAATTGTTTCAATTTTTGTATTTCTGAACTCCAATTTCCTGTAATGATGATATCATCCACATACACTATCAATACAACAATCTGTTCCTAACATCTCTTCATAAAGAGTGTATGATCAGACTGACATTGTTTGAAGCCTACCTTCTGAATTGCCATGCGAAACTTACTGAACCAAGCTCTGGAAGATTGTTTTAAATCATAAAGAGACTTTCTTAACTTGCACACCTTATTTTCACTTCCCTTGGCACATAATCCAGGGGGTTGAACCATGTATACTTCCTCCTCTAGGTCACCATTTAAAAAAGCATTCTTTATGTCCAATTGATGCAATTCCCACTCAAGGTTAGCAGCTAATGACAAGAGAACCCTAATTGAGTTCATCTTAGCTATTGGAGCAAAAGTCTCATCATAATCAACCATGTACACTTGAGTGTACCCTTTGGCTACTAATCTTGCTTTGTACCTTTCAACTGTCCCGTCTGCCTTGTGTTTAACTATAAACACCCACTTACACCCCACGCGGTCTTTCCCCCTTGGAAGATCCACCAATTCACAAGTTTGATTTTTATGAAGAGCATTAATCTCCTCATTCATGGCATCTTCCATTCGGGGCATTTTAAGGCCTCTGCAACATTTCTAGGAACAAGGATGCAATCAACTGCTGATAGAAAGACTTGGTATGAGGGGGAAATGTGATCATAGGAGACATACTGGGTAATGGAGTGTTCGGTAGTGCATGACCTGACTCCCTTTCTTTGAGCAATAGGAATGTCAAGGTCATCCATAGTAGGAGTAGGGGTATCAGTAGGTGCAACAGGGATTGGACTTACCTCCTGGGAGTCTAATAGTGTCGGTTGCTCAATGTTTGGCTGCTCCACATCTCTATCACATTGCTGATCTCTACGGCATGTAAGTTGGAAGACACGAAAGGGAGCAAGGTTCAGAATATAAGGAAGAGAGACTTGGCGGACCTGAACCTGCTTCTCCTCTTCCACACTACTACTCTCCCCCCGAGGAGAAGCAAGGAAGAATGGTTCAGACTCAAAGAATGACACATCCATAGACACAAAAAACTTATGACTAACGAGATCAAAGCACCGATACCCTTTTTGAGAGGAGGGATACCCTAGAAGGATACAAGGAATGGACCGAGGGTCTAACTTACCTCGAGACAGAGACAAATCATGGACAAAGGCACGCCAACCAAAAACTCTCATGGGAATGGAAAATAAAGGGGACTAAGGGAACAACAACTGATGAGGGGCCATGCAGTTCAGCACTCTGGAGGGCATGCGATTGATGACATAAGCAGCTGCAAGTATAACATCCATCCAAAACCTTTTTGGAACATTCATGTGTAGCATCATCCCGCGAGTTACCTCAAGGAGGTGTCTGTTTTTTCTTTCTGCAACACCATTTTGTTGTGTTCTTGCGCATGAACTCCTATGAATAGATCCGTGGGAGGCAAAGAACTCATTAAGCTCACCATAGAAATATTCCTTTGCATTGTCGGATTGGAAGATCTGTATTTCAACATGGAATTGCGTAAATACCATCATCTGGAAGTCTTTCACAATCTTTGGAACTTCGTCTCTACTATGCATAGGGAATACCCATGTATAGCGAGAGTAGTCATCGATCAATGTGATAAAGTACTTATATCCACCCTTAGAGATTATAGTAGTAAGCCCCCATACATCAAAATACACAACATGAAAAGAAACGCTTGATCTTTTATTATTTGAGTGAAAGTTGTTCTACATTGTTTGCTCAACTGACACGTTTGACACTGGAACTCTAACATTGAACATGACTTAAATAAAACCGGAAACAAAGACTTTACTATTTCAAAAGAAACATGACCTAACTGACTATGCCACAAAAAAAAGTTGACTCTCATTTGATTGACTATGTGACTCTGAGGATGACACCGAGAGACCAGCTTTGTTGTCAAAAATGTAGAGACCATCCACTAGGCTCCCTCTACCAATCGTCCTCCCAGAAGTTAGATCTTGAAAAACACATGAACTAGGAAAAAAGGTTACACTATAGTTTAAAGAGCTTGTGATACTACTAATTGAAAGCAAATTTATAGGAAGTTGAGGAACATGCAATACACAATTCAGGTTAAGGCCATGGGGAAGAGATATTGATCCTTGGCCTGCAATGGAGGAGAATGATCCATCTGCAAGCCTCACTTTATCCCTTCCTAACAAAAAGCTATAAGTCTGAAACAAGTTCGGCTTACCGGTCATGTGGTTAGAGGCCCCTGAGTCAATGATCCAAGGGGAACCAGTGGTAGTAGTGACATGGAATGCAGAAGCCGCATTACCTGATGTAGATGCAAATGAAGTAGGAGTACCAGTGACTGAACTATCCATCTATCGCAAAGCCCTACCATATGACTCCAAGGGGTCTCTGAAGGAATTCATTATATCTTCCTTGGGGTCAGAATTAGTAAGGTGGCCCCGGGTAGTACCGGTAACCTATCTTGGGTTGCCACATGTGCTGCATTATGTGTTGTGTTCATCTTCTTCTGACCTTGCCCTTTACCCTGTTCTTGGCTCTTCAATGCCCACTTGGGTTTCCCGTGAATGTCCCAACATGTGTCACTTGTATGCCGTGAGTGCCAACAGTGGGTACAAAACAACTTGTCTTTATCATCAGCCTTTTTGGTGTCACTTTTCTTCCCCATGTTGTTATTACTCATTGCAGCCAAAGCAACTTGTTGCTCCCCCTCAGTTGTAACCATCACACTCCGCCTACTTTCTTCCGATTGAACAAGGGCATATACCTCATGAACCGATGACAACTCTTTGCTTCCTAAGATCTAAACTCTCAAGGGTTCAATCCCAACAAGAAGGCAAACACACGCTACTGAGAAACCAGCTTCCTGTAGGCCTTAGCATCGTCATCATGTTTCCACTCTATAGCCTGATAATGATCCAATTCTTTCCATACGAATGTAAGGGCTGAATAATAGGAAGACAAACTACGATTTCCCTGTTTATAGGTTGAGGATTCAGCTTGCAACTGGTAAACCTTGGCATAATGCCTTTGCTCAGAATAGGTAGTTTTGGCCTGTTCCCAAATCTCGCTAGCGGTGTTTGCCCACATAAAGTTCTTCTTCACATCGGGCTCCATGGCTGCAAGGAGCCAAGACATAACCATACTGTTTTTTTTGTCCCACCTATCATGTTCAATTGTCTCACTCTTGGGTTCTTTCACCCTTCCATTTATGTAACCAGCTTTTTCCCTTGCCGTTACATAAAGTTTTGCACTTTTAGCCCACTCCTGATAGTTTAGACCATTTAAAGGGGTAATGGGCATGGGAAACATCATGTTTTCACTTCCCATACCAGATGTGCTGTGGGTCGGTGTAACCCCCGATGAAGTTGAATCATAGTTTGCCATAGAGTACTACTGAATCAGACCAAATCCCACACAACTACACAACAACCACAATCAGAATACTAACCCTCAAGGAATTTACTTCCTGTCCAGCACCTGTACGAAGGTGCCAACCAGAAACTAACTTCACAGCATCAAACAAATAATAAAGGGAGTCTTTTCCTGCATCGCCCTTCTTCTACTAAGGTCTCCTTGATATTACGACCAAGGAAGAACCTAAAGGAAGAGCCACAAGTAGTCTGCTGGGGTTTCTATGTCTTCCACGTCCAAGAAATCAAAGAAGAAAAGAGGACGAAGCAGGTTCAAATGGGAGAAACTGATTTTTTTATAGCCTAGAACCTGGTTCTGATACCATGTAATCATTCATGGAGAGAGAGAGAGAAAGAGAAGAAGAGGAAGATATAATTAAGAGACAAAAAAATCATCTAATTCTGGCTGCCGCTAGCTTAGTTATTTATATTAACTTAATATAAAAGGAACGAGAGATTACAAATATGTCCCTGGTGGCACTCCCTAGAAACAAATTAATAAGAAATAAAGAAACTAACTGACTGACAACATCTTAAGCTGACAACCCACTAACAACAACTATAAAATAACAATTAAATAATCTTCACAACAGAGGCAACATGCTATACAACCCAATAAATTAAGCTTGTATGAAAAAAAAGGAGAGGCAAAGGCCTACTGAGTCTTGCCAATGGAATTCTTGGATCAAAGCCTAATAGCTTGAGGGTTGACACATCTTTTCCCCCTTTTGTTCATGAACACGTCAGGGTTTGTGGTATTGTGATCTCTTCTATATAACTTTTCCATTGATGTATAGTTTTTAGTCATGATGTTCTTGCACCAATTGAAAAAAAAATCTTGCAATCAATGAAGTCATCATACTTAGCTTATGCAGAGGAACCATGGAAAGCACCCTTTCTTTCAATTGATTTATCTGATTTTGAAACTTATAATTGGCAAAATGTTGGCTTGAAAACACAAATTTCCAATGTCCACTTGTCCTATTGTTATGGGCCCGGGAATAGGATCTCATCACAGGTCGGTCCACGGGGAAAACCTCCTGTTTTTCCTTGTTGCTCCCTGCTCTTGATGAACCTATCTTGGCGCCTTAATGGTGATTTGTCCAAGAGATCACCTAACTCTCCTTGCTCTCTTTCTTGACTGAAATTTTCGATGGTCCTATTCAATATTCTCAGCTCCTTAAATAGGAGATTACATGAGATAAGAGTCCTCCCTGTGGGAAGACTTCCTGCTAATCTATACTACTTACAGATAAGATAGATAAGACTCCCTAAGATAGATCAGACTTCCTACTAATCCTTACTGAAATAGATAAGATAAGATAAGGATGATAAGATAAGAACAAACAAGATAAGAATAAGATAAGATGGATTGTAACTAGCTAGAATCCGATGAGTCACTGCTGCTGCCGGCGGCGATAAGTTTTCCCAATAAATGCGTCCATATCATTACTCCCCTCCTGGACTAAGAGCTTGTCCTCAAGCTCGAAACTCGAATACGTGCCTTGGAACTCCATCAAGGGGATCCAGGTGGCCTCGGCTGCTGGCAAGCCATCCCATTCCACCAAGACTTCGAGAACACCCCGATTGATTCTAGAGCAAACAAGAGCCCGAGGTTGGGGGATGAGTCGGCCGTCCTTCAAGGGTGGTAAGGGGGGAACTCAGTCAGGAGGAATACCCATAAACGGCTTGAGCAAGGAAATGTGGAATACATCATGGATTCTGCTGTGCTCTGGCAGTTCCAGATGGTATGCAACCTTACCGATCCGCCGCAAGACCTTGAAGGGTCCATAGAATTTAGAAGTTAATTTAGGAGCAGCCCTGCATCTCAAGGAGCGTTGCCGATAGGGCTGAAGCTTCAACCACAAAAACTGTCCCGGTTCAAATGACAATTCCCGATGATGCTGGTCATAGGCGTGCTTCATGCGTAGTTGTGCTTGTTGCAGGCGAAGAGAAACTTTAGTGAGAAGGGCATCACGCTCTTGTAGGGAACGATCAATCTCCTCTAAACGAGGAGTAGAATCGGGTTCATAGGATAACAAACGAGGGTCACGGCCATAGACAACCCGGAAAGGTGCCATTCCAAGGGAAGAATGATAGGCAGTGTTATAACAATACTCGGCCCAAGGGAGCCAATCAATCCACCATCTTGGTTGATCAACAACAAAACAACGGAGGTACATCTCGATCGTACGATTCACCACCTCCGTTTGGCCGTCTGTTTGAGGATGATACGCGGAGGAAAAAGCTAAGGCAGTACCATGTAACCGAAACAATTCCTTCTAGAAGGCACTAGTAAAAACTGGGTCCCTGTCGCTAACAATAGATTCCGACAGTCCATGTAAACGGAAAACATGCGTAAAGAAAACGTGGACGACCGATGTAGCACTGTACGGATGTGACAGAGGGATGAAATGAACATACATAGAGAAGCGATCCACAACCATGTAAAGAACTGATTTTTCGCCAACCTTGGGTAGGCCCTCAATGAAATCCATGGAGATATCAGCCTAGATTTGTGTTGGAATCGCGAGGGGCTGAAGAAGGCCAACCGGGTGTAGATTCTCCCATTTGTGATGTTGACACGTGGAGCAATTATGGATAAAGTTCCGAATGGAAGTTCTCATACATTGCCAGTGGAAATCCGCTTGGACGTGATGTAGTGTCTTCTGAACGCCTTCATGGGTGGAGTTATGGATACTGGAGATAATGGAAGGAATTAAAGAGGAATCTACTAGAAGATGTACTTGTCCTTTGTATAGCACCAGCCTGTCCTGAAGGGACCAAGTGGAGTCGGCGGCTCCGAACTGAATTTTCTGAACAAGGGCCGCCCACTCTGGTGATTGTGGCAGCTCCTTCTTGATGTCGTCTAACAAGGTGATTCGGGGTTGGGAAATCCCATAGAGGAGCATAGTGTCTTCGTCATGCCTAGACAAAGCATCCGCGGCGCAATTTAAGGATCCCGCCTTGTAGTCTACCTGGAAATCAAAACCAAGCAGCTTGCTAACCCAATGTTGCTGAGGTGAAGTGGTAAGTCGCTGCTCCAACAAGTACTTGAGGCTATAATGATCGGTTTTGATGACGAATGACCTTCCCTACAAGTATGGTCTCCAGTGTTGGACTGCTCTAGCCAACCCAATTAGTTCGCGTTCATAGGCGGGTAATTTTAAATGTCGGTCAGCAAGTTTGCGGCTAAAGAAGGCAATCTGGTGCCCTTGTTGCTATAATACGGCTCCAATACCTATTCTGAATGCATCACACTCGACTGTAAACTCGAGGTCAATGAAAGGCATTCTTCTTTTGCAGATTGGTTAATGGGGCAGCCAACAGGCCATAATTTTGTACAAATTTGCAGTAGTATACTGTCAGACCCAGAAACCCGCGAAGAGCCTTGGCGGATTGGGGTTTGGGCCATTCCTTGATTGCTTGGATTTTGGAAGTGTCCACCACCTTGCCCATTGATGACATGCCTTGAGTAAAGAACTTGGCGTTCCCTAAAAGAGCACTTGGATGGTTTAAGGAAGAGCTTGTGTTGGCGCAGAAGTTCAAAACAGTCCGTAGATGATGCACCTCTTCTATCCATGACTTGCTGTAAACTAAAATGTCGTCAAAGTACACTAAAACAAATCTGCGAAAGTGGGACTGAAATACCTCGTTCATTAGAGACTGGAATATGGATGGGGTGTTGGTGAGACCGAACGGCATAACTAAAAATTCGAAGTAGCCATGATGAGTTTTGAAGGCAGTTTTCCCTACGTCCTCGGAAGGCATTCGGACCTAAAAGTATCCCGACCTGAGGTCTAATTTGGAGAAGTACTAGGCACCATGAAGCTCATCCAATAGCTCGTCCACAACGGGAATAGGGAATTTATCCTTGATAGTCTGGTTATTGAGCTCCCTGTAGTCCACACAAAACCTCCAAGTCCCATCTCGCTTTGCCACCAACAGAACCAGCGAGGAGAAGGGAGAACAACTAAGGCGGATGATCCCTTGTTTCATCATTTCAGCACACTGCTTCTCTATCTCATCTTTCCGTAGAGGTGGGTAGCGATAAGGCCGAACGACAACTGGTTCTGAACCCGTCACTAGAGGGATCCGATGATCACATGCTCGGGAAGGGGGAAGTCCCTTGGGTTCTTGGAACACATCGGAAAAATCGGTGAGGAGTCTTTCCATATTCACTGCTTGCGTCGGTACGCCCTGAAATGCATAAACCTGTGGGTTTTTTTGCCTTTACCCTAGTTCCTTGTCAAGTAACTTGTTTCCCATTCAAGCGAAATGTCATCGTTAAGGCGCTGAAATCCCATAGGATTGGGCCTAGGGTGATCAACCATTTTACCCCAAGGACTATATCAAATTCATCCAAGGATAGCACAAATAAATCAGTAGAGAAGGATTCAGATTCGACTTGTATTTGGATGTCCTTACATATTCCGGGACTATGAACCTTTTCACCGTTTGCTACAGCTACCTGCAGTCTTGGTCTGATTTCCATAGGTAATTCCAACTAGAGGGCAGCTTGCTCACTTACAAAGTTGAGTGTGCTTCCTGAATCAACGAGGATCCGTACTGGTTTTCCTGCCACCCGTGCCCGCAACTGCATAGTCTGAGAGGTCTTTATTCTGGTGATTACGTGGAGGAAGATCTCGGGTTCAAACGCTGCGGGTTCATCCTCGTCCTCCTCTTGTTCGTCCACCAGGAGGCAGAAAAGTCTCTTGCATCTGTGTCCTGTCGAATAAAGACCGTCGCAGTTGAAGCACTGCCCCCTTGCCAAGCGATTGCCATCTCGGCTTTGGACAAGCGTTTAATGGGGGGTGCCACCATGCTGCTTCCCGTACTGGATGCCGACCTGGGAGCGTTACTCGTATGAGTCTTCTGTTCTCGGCTAGTTGCAGTAGAAGGGGCCATTCCGGATGTTTTCGGGGGTGCCCATGATGTTTGCGACCGCCCCATGCTGAAGGTTCGACTGAGCTGCAGCTTGCATTTGAAGGTGCGAGCTAGATTCATGGCTGTAACCAGGTTGGGGGGGGGGGTGTTGCATCTCCACATCCACCCTCAAGAGTTCTGCTAACCCTGTGGTGAACATGTCTACCTGCTGGTCCAATCGTACCAAAGCTGCTCTGGCAAAGAGGGTCTGGAATTGCCGCTGGTATTCAGCCACCGTCCTCGTCTGTTTGAGGTTGATCAATTCACCTAACGAGTTGCTCGTCAATGGGGGCCCAAACCTGAGGAGGCAGTAGGACTTGAATTGGGTCCAGCTGAGCCCGGGTTCCTCCTGTTCCAATCGATAGAACCAGAGCTACGCCTCCTCCGTCAGGTGGAATGCGGCTAGGCTTACCTTGTCTCTGTCCTTCGTCTGCTGGTTGCGAAAGAACTGCTCACATCGGTACAACCACCCCAAAGGATCTCCGGTGCCGTTGTAAGAAGGGAACTCCAGCCTGTTGTACTTGGAGACGACTGCGGCTACCGGGGCGACGACCTGCTGTACTTCCCAATAAACACGTCCATATCACCTGTTGGATATCTTCTCTATCTGACTTTTAGTTGTCTAATTACAATTTTTTCTTTGTTGTTTGACTACACAAGGTGTCTGGATGTGACGGATTTTCCACACCTCTCCAGTGGATGTGATACAAACCATAGTGAGAAAAGATAGATATGCTGGTCTTATGAGGGGATGGAAGCCCATGATGCTGTTTCATGCTCCTGCTGCCGCAATCTACTGGTCCACCAATGAAGCATCAAAGGCCTTCTTTCAAGAACTCAATGGTGACAGCAACAACAATGTGTTTTAAGAAACTGTACACAAAGGGCAACCAGCATTTCTTTGTTGTACCTACAACTACCTCAATTTGATCAATGGAGAAAGCGTACTTCACTGCAACAGTGGCAGATAAAAACCACATACAAATCTCTTCAAAAAATTAAAAAAAAAGACTATGTATGTAAAGACAAGCATGTACAGTGATCCATTAACCAATAGATCAAAGAGTAGATAATAAAATGAAGATCTGAGAGTCATAACAAAGGCTATACACAAAACAAGTCACCAAAGACGCAATGTACCAAGATTTATAGAAAGAGTTAGTTGTATAGGTAGGTATTCTTACTGTCGAAGTTGTAAATCGAGCTTAGGCCCTTTGAATCTTGCTTTCGATGGAAATAGGTGCCCTGAGAACAACTAAAAGAACTAGAACCACAAAAAAAAAAAGATTAGAAACACAAGTAGCTAGAGATTTGAGCTTCGATTGTTATTGTTGTTGTAACAGAGATGAAGGAAGAAGCCACCGATATCCTTGATCGTGTCTAAAATCGTGAGATCTGCTAGTTTCTTAGTCTTAGTCTCTTAGACCAATCGAGTTCAAAGAGTACAAAGCGAAGCATGTTTACCTCGAAAAAGGTAAGCATAAAGTTCTGCATTGATTTTTTGGATGTAAAATTTACGCTCATTACTAGGGTAAACTCTAACACCTTAACATATCTTCATCGATTTCTGTAGGAAATTTACATGAAAAGCAAACGACAACAAAACTGGACCAGAGTACATGTTATGGGCCCGCGAATAGGATCTCGTCACGGGTCTGTCCACAGGGAAATTCCCTTGTTCCTCCCTTTCCTTGAAGAACCAATCTTGCCGCCCTAAAAGGTGATTTGTTCAAGAGATCACCAGCTCTCCTTTGCTCTTTCTTGACTGAAATTTTCGATGATCTTATTCAATATTCTCAACTCCTTAAATAGGAGATTACAAGAGATAAGAGTCCTACTTTTAGGAAGACTCCTTGCTAATTAGGAAGACTCCCTACTAATCTATCCTACTGAACAGATAAGATAAGACTCCCTTAATCTATCCTACTGAACTGATAAGATAAGATAAGACTCCCTACTAATCCATACTATTGAACTGATAAGATAAGAAACTGAATAGATAAGACTCCTACTCATCCCTACTACTGAAAGCAGATAAGGCAAGAATACTGAATAGATAAGATAGGATGAGAACACTAAATTGTTGCTGCTGAAAACACTAAATTACTCCTGTTGTTGCCGGCATCCACATCATTACTCCCCTCCTGGACTACGAGCTTGTCCTCAAGCTCGAATTCAGGATGGGTGTCTTGAAACATAGTCAAAGGAATCCCAGATAGGTGGAATGATTTTGTCCTCCTGGATCGGGTTCCAATGAAGAGGGTTCATCCTCAGACAGCTGCAGTGAGATACCAAGATTTAACCATGCGAGGCTGCATTCTTTGCCGCGGGCAATTGCAGCCTTAAGGTACTTTTGAGATGTCTTGAACTGTAGAGTAAAAGATTGTGAACGCCAGGCTGGTGCCACTGAACTGCATCATCTGGATCCTCTTCTATTGCCTATGTGTACAAAGCTTGCTCTTCCACTTCTGCCAAATCATTATGTCCAGTTTCAAACGTTGCTGCAATTTCATGCTGAACCTTGTGAACCATGGCAAGTCCTGCCCATGTTATTCGAAGCTCAATTGTTACAAAGTCCCCTTCTCTGAGTATTGAAGCCATTTCATTCACAACCCATGAAAGTTGTTCAGTGGGATCTTGAGACCTTTCGGCATCCTTGATACGATGAAGCGCAACAACATATCGAGTTGACATGCAATTAGGCTCCAGTTTTGCTGCCTTCTCCAGGCACTTTCTAGCACTTCTATGATCACCAGCCAAATAGTATGCATTAGCAAGATTCACCCAGATATGTGCAGCCCTAGGATCTGATCTGGCTGCAGCTAACAAACACTCTTTTGCAACATTTGCAGCCGCAACATTAGGCATACAAGCTCCTTCACCAGCGATGACGACCTTGGAGTAGTGCTCTTATTCTTCTTTGAACTCTCGTCGATGGAATCCTCGACGACACCGGATTCCTACTTAATCGGAACATTCTGGGTGTTGCTAACCTGTGCTAGGGCAACGACCTGCTACTCGCCAGACGATTTTGCCATGTCTGGCCGGTGGCCGGTTGTGGTTGCAGCCCCTTCCGGGTTCCTTTCCTTGCTGGAAAAGTACAACTCCATCAAGCGCCTTAATGATGTGGGCACCAGCAGCAACAACAATAATTTAGTGTAGCAACAACAACAGTAATTTAGTGTTCTCAGTAGCAGCAATTTAGTGTTCTCATCCTATCTTATCTATTCAGTATTCTTACCTTATTTGCTTTCAGTAGCAGGGATTAGTAGGAGTCTTATCTATTCAGTGTTCTTATCTTATCAGTTCAGTAGGATAGGTTAAGGGAGTCTTATCTTATCTTATCAGTTCAGTAGGATAGATTAGTAGGGACTCTTCCTAATTAGCAAGGAGTCTTCCTAAAAGTAGGACTCTTATCTCTTGTAATCTCCTATTTAAGGAGCTGATATTATTCAATAAAGGCATCGAAAATTTCAGTAAAGAAAAGAGTGAGGAGAGTTGGTGATCTCTTGAACAAATCACCATTAAGGCGCCAAAATAGGTTCCTCAAGAAAAGGGAGGAACAAGGGAAAACAGGAGGTTTTCCCCGTGGACCAACCTGTGACGAGATCCTATTCTCGGGCCCATAACAATTTGGTATCAGAGCAAGGCATCATGGGTGACCTTGAGCAGTTGAAGACTAGGGTTTAAGATCTAGAGCTCAAGATCGTGGAAAACAGCATGGAGGTGCGCGAGATCAAGGACGACGTCTGAGAATTAAGGCGCTTGATGGAGTTGTACTTTTCCAGCAAAGAAAGGAACCCGGAAGGGGTTGCAACCACAACCGGCCGCCGGCCAAACGTGGCAAAATCGTCGGTAGCAACACCTAGAATGTCCCGATTAAGCAGGAATCCGGTGTCGTCGAGGTGTTGCAAAATCTTGGGATTGCATATCTTCAAGTTGTTGCAAGTGTTGGGGCAAGTGCTGGTGAAGGAGCTTGTATGCCTCATGTTGCGGCTGCAAATGTTGCAAAAGAGTGTTTGTTAGTTGCAGTCAGATCAGATCCCAGGGCTGCACCTATCTGGGTGAATCTTGCTAATGCATACTATTTGGTTGGTGATCATAAAAGTGTTGGAAAGTGCCTGGAGAAGGCAGCAAAACTAGAGCCTAATTGCATGTCAACTCGATATGCTGTTGCGCTTCATCGTATCAAGGATGCAGAAAGGTCTACGAATTAAATGGCTTCAATACTCAGAGAAGGGGACTCTGCAACAATTGAGCTTCGGATAGCATGGGCAAGACTCGCCATGGTTCACAAGGCTCAACATGAAATTGCAACAACGTTTGGAACTGGACATAATGATTTGACGGAAGTGGAAGAGCGGGCTCTGTACACACTAAAGCAGGCAATAGAAGAGGATCCAGATGATGCGGTTTAGTGGCACCAGCTTGGCCTTCACAATCTTTGTACTCTACAGCTCAAGACATCTCAGAAGTACCTTAAGGCTGCAGTTGGCCGCGGCAAAGAATGCAGCTACGCATGGTCAAATCTTGGTATCTCACTACAGTTGTCTGAGGATGAACCCTCTTCATTGGAACCCGATCTACGAGGGAAAAATCATTCCACCTATCTGGGATTCCTCTGACTATGTTTCAAGACACCCATCCTGAATTCGAGCTTGAGGACAAGCTCGTAGTCTAGGAGGGGAGTAATGATGTGGGTGCCAGCAGCAACAACAGTAATTTAGTGTTCTCAGCAGCAGCAGCAATTTAGTGTTCTCATCCTATCTTATCTATTCAGTATTCTTACCTTATCTGCTTTTAGTAGCAGGGATTAGTAGGAGTCTTATCTATTCAGTGTTCTTATCTTATCAGTTCAGTAGGATAGATTAAGGGAGTCTTATCTTATCTTATCAGTTCAGTAGGATAGATTAGTAGGGACTCTTCCTAATTAGCAAGGAGTCTTCCTAAAAGTAGGACTCTTATCTCTTGTAATCTCCTATTTAAGGAGCTGATATTATTCAATGAAGGCATCGAAAATTTCAGTAAAGAAAAGAGTGAGGAGAGTTGGTGATCTCTTGAACAAATCACCATTAAGGTGCCAAAATAGGTTCCTCAAGAAAAGGGAGGAAGAAGGGAAAACAAGAGGTTTTCCCCGTGGACCGACCCGTGACGAGATCCTATTCTCGGGCCCATAACAGTACATATTTACCTTGAACCATATGCACTCCTTCCAAATAGAGCCTAGTATCTAGGTTCGGAGGGGACAAATCTACCACCAGACCATACTTCATGAATATATGAGTTTGCTATTTTAACTCACATTTTATGTTCTAAGTTCATGATTATTTACAAATTTTAGGAAAAGCAATTGATTATTAAAATTTATATATTATATATGGATAATGATTTATATTGATTTTCTAAGAATTAAGATATACATGCACATCTTAGCTATTCTATCATTTTTTTTTCAAATCTTCCTTGGTCTATCCTGGTAACTCATATCTAACATAAACTATTAAAGAGTAAGCCTTTTTTTATGTTTACATACCTTATTTATAGCCATCTAAGACCTATATTTAGTGTTGTTGATGTATTCTTGGGATATATGTGATTTTTCCAAATCTATCTATGTATATCCTAAATTCCTAATTTTTCTATTGTATCCATGCATATCCAAAATGTATCCCAATGTGTCTCTAAAAATTGCCTTTTTGATGCTCTGTGTTTTCAATACTTTGAACCTTTAATACAAACTATCTAACTCCAATCTAATTATATCAAACCTCTAATACAAAATTGAACTTACTGATCTGATTTTGTGCATGTCTTTATACTAGAAGTGTATGCCTCACGTGTGCATGCCTCCACCATACACCATGTTTTTTTCATATGCCTCACTTGGAGGCACGTCTCTGGGTTAAAGCCTCCAATGCCTTTAAGATTGGATGGTATTGCAAACGATAAATGTCAAAAATACATGTACAAAATACAAATTTCAGCTTACCAAAGAAAAAACTACAAAATTCAGAACATGTTATTTTCCTATTGAGTAATTGATCAAACCCACAAGGGGGAAATTTACTTCCAGAATTGAACTATGGGGAAATGCTTTACAATCTCTTAACTAAGTAAAAAAAAATATTTATATTAGCAAGCACCAGTAGAAGAAATCTTTTCAATCTCATAATGCTAAGAGAAAGTAAACATGCATGACCAACGTGTACAATCTTATCAGAAATGCAAGGCATTGTGCATAGGTACCCAATTCTAATTTGTTGAAGAATGAAGACACTCCTTGAATACCTCCTGAATCTTTCTCCTCAATAGTTTATCCTTTACACCAGATAGCATGTTTCGATAGAACATTTCCAAGCGCACAAGCTTCCCACCGTCAGCAGATTCCAACATATTATCCCACTCCTTTGCAATATCAAATGTACCAGAGTCCCGGAGTGATGGTGGAACATCTCTCTCCTCCAAAGGCTTTCCAAAAATAGAACCATGTAACAAGTTAGCATATCGTTCCATAACAGTCAGTTTTGATTGAAGGCGCTGCGCCTCTTCCGTTGCCAAGGACAACCTTTTCTCCATCTCCCTTGTTCTTCCTAATTCTCCATCTTCAACTTTTCCTTCCCCATCAACCTTGTCCAAGCCCTCCTTGAAATCCTCATTTAGTGGTGGCCACATCACAATACTAGGGGCAAAGCTGTCAATTGTGTTACCTCTTCCAAGAACTCCGCTCCATCCCCTACCCCATGACCAAAGCTTATATCCATTATGGGCAACAAGAACAGTATGTGCAGCCCCACAAGTAACTTGCACAGGCCCTTCAAACTGAGGTCCATATGGTCCATCAAATGGAACTCTAAGTGGAGAGACTGCATCCCCTGCATCAGTACCAGTAAAACTTGCATTTGGACAAAGACCAAGACCTTTTTCCATTCCCCATGACCATACATCTCCAGCTGATGAAACAACACAGGTGTGAAATAATCCACAGTCAAGAGAAATCAGGAATACATCTTGTGGCAATTCTTTCACAAGTTCTGGCACTAATGCATTATTATTGGTTCCATGGCCAAGTTGGCCACTATCTCCTAGGCCAAATGTCCAGCACATACTTTGTTTTCCTTGCCACGCAAGATTGGGATAAGAAGAGTTCACTGTGTAATGTTCTGTCTTTTTAAAGGTGAGTACGGCTGTATGAAAAGCTCCACATGCTACGTCATATACTACCCAAGGGCATCCTTGATTAAAAGTCTCCACAATTTCAGGATGGAATCTTCTCTCCTTGTCTCCTAAGCCCAATTGGCCATGGTTGTTATTACCCCAAGAGTAACATAAAAGATTGTCTCCTGTAAATGTTTCCCCTACAGTTACTAGGGCTACAACATGCTCATTTCCACATGCCACCTTAACAACAGTTCTACCATGGAAATCCCAAACGGGTGATGGAGTAGGACTGCTGAAAAGAGGGGACTCTCCATCGGTTGTCTTGGATTGCTGAGGGCAGTTCCCCCACATCCAGAGGGCACCAAGACTATCAATTGCCATGGACATCATTCCTCCTGCTTTAATAGACTTAACCTGAAATTACCATTTGAATCGCCCATCAAAAGTCAGAACAGTGAGAAATTAATAAGAAAAGTGCTGTTCTTTCCTGCCTTCACTCATCCCTTTAAATTCAATAAAATTTGATTTCTACCTTCAAAGGTGTTTTACTGTTTGGTTTTGATTCATCTACCAATGAATCAGGAGAACCCAACTCAAGAAATTGGTCTAAGAAACAAGGAACTAAAGAATTCTCTGCAGTTAAACCAAGTTGACCATCTATTCAACAGTCAAGGTACAATATAGGAGAAGCAAATATAAAGAAGATGTCTAATATAGCTTTTAACTGAATGGTTATAGCAGTGGGTGCACAAACCAAATTACCAAAAAGGAAAAAAAAAAAAAAGATATGCAGTATTTAGGATACAGACATTATAGCCCCAGCACCAAACCGATCCATCATCTGCATTGACAAGTGGTTAATTTTTAAAAACTGATAATCTTATAAATAAAATGAAATACAAAAAGAACTACCATGGAGCTGAAGACCATTGTTAATGCTCTCTGACAGCAGACAACATATAAACAATATGGTTTTTCATTCCATTTGGAGCTTTCAAGTAATCCTAGAGATATCCTCACAAAAATTGTTTACAAACCCTTGAAATTTCTATATCCTACACATCTCAAAATTTCCACATGTTGGTGCAAGTATCAAGTAAATGCCTTAGTTTGCTAAACCTCATTATGTTAAAATTCACATAGACTTCACTTCTTATAACCAGCTCCTACATTATAAAACTTCAATTAAACGAGAAGATATCAGCCTTCATTGCAACTTGAAACCTAAAGTAGCTGAAAATTCTCTGTCACATGCAAACAACTTAATCATAAAATATGAAAAAAAATGCAATGTTTCACTTCTAAACACATCCCTTCTACAAAAAGTCAAATCAGTAAAGCATTTCAATCATTTCATTAGTGAGTTTTACTTTATTTCAAAAACATTCTATAGTTGCTTAAGGACATTGAAGGAGACGTTGCAGGTAATAGATGAATACCTTTGTTTGCTAGTGTCTCATTTATCTAGAAATTTACACAGATTTTACTTTTTTGAGAGAAGATATCTGATTTCATTAAACATGGGAGGGGTGTACATGAGGGTATGTACAAGGCCTTGTCAGCAAAAAACATTTCTCGAATCTCCTTCCACTGCAATGAAACTAAGCTGTTGCGACTTGGCAATTCTGAGGCCTTCAAGGAGGGTCCTCTTCTCTGCTTCTGATACATCAGCAAACTTGGAAGGACCACTAATAGGCCCATGTCAATTCTCCATTTGATCTACAAACCAAACCTATTCTTGTGTCTGAGCTTCCCTCCATAGCTCTCCTAAAGCTACGATCAAAGTTCAGAATTTACTCACTGTTATAATTTATATTCCTCAGTTTCAGATCTGAACTGAATGTAAAAGAGAAGTAAAAGAGAGGGAGAGAAGAAGAGAAATTTACACTAATCTTAGGTTCCATACCTAAGATTACACTCAACTCATTCCTCAAATTTCTCAGACTAGCATAATACACTTCAAGACTCTGGTTACCCTGCTGCGGACTAATATACTCTTGATAGAGCTGATATACTCTAGTGGTATTATCCTGTCCTGAATAAAGCTTCCTTGCATGATCCCAAATTTCCTTGGCTGTGTCTAAGGACATGAAATTCACACTAATCTTAGGTTTCATACTGTTCCACAGCCAAGTCATAACCTATGCATCTTCTTGCTCCCAATCACCATACTCCTGGGAATCAACTGGGGGTTTTTCTTCTCGTATATGCGTTACTTTCTTCTTGGCTCTGAGAAACACTTCAACAGATTTGGCTCAAGGTACATAATTTTTTCCATTCAATTTAATTGAGGTCCTCTGTACATTCAAGTAGTCTCGAGGGATCATAACCGACTTATGTTCATAGTCTCCCATGGCTGTAAAAAAAAAACTTTTCCCTTCTGTTTCAACCTGCCTTACCCAGTAATCACTACACTGCACTCCAACAACACTGTACTTCACTCCTATAGTTAATCACTCACCACCATACGACTGACCATTGCTGAAACATACACTATCACAGGTTTCAGCAATGTTAATCCCCAATATTATCACTTTTGGCACCTCACAAACACATCGCACATCACACACCAGAGTACCACTTCAGCATTCCATACGACTGATACTAAGCCTTCGGCCCACTGATCTGAACCACACATCTGGACCTACCACGAAACCTATTGCTGCAGCCTTCTTCGTTCCATCGATTAGAGGGTTCTCTACCAATCACCTGAAACCACAACCTTCACACACAATCGAATACATTAAAACCTCCAGAAGAAAAAATATGACAACTCCTTTTCAGCCCTTTTACGAAACTCCAAAAAAAAAAAACAGAATAAAACTGAGAGATTACATGCTGGGGTGCGCTGAAAGTCGAACAGACCTTAACTGACTTATCCTCGCTCTGATACCATGTAATAATTTATATTCATCAGTTTCAGATATGAACTGAATGTAAAAGAGAAGAAGTAAGAGAGAGAGGGAGAGAAGAAGGGCCTGTTCGTTTGCTCTGAAGTCTGACATCTGAAAGTGCAATAATTACAGTAAGAGGTATATTGGTATTGGTGAACTTTTCTTTCCTCTGAACTTTGAATGCAAAGAATGTTGTTCTGAACCGTGAATTCTGAAAATTATCAAATATCCATTTTGACCCCATATATGAGAGTTTTTGTGTCTTTTTGGGGGTATCATTGGAAAACAAAAAATTGTATGATTGCACTTTAAGAGATAAGAGATAAGAGGAAATGAACAACCTTTTTTTTTCTTATAGTTAAAAGATTCATATTAAGAGATAAGAGTTAAGAGTTAGGAGGAAATGAACAGGCCCGAAGAGAAGCAGAAATAGAAGAAGAGACATCTTCAAACCCAAGAGAAGAGAGTATTAAATCCTCTCTTAGGTCAGCCAGAATATATACATATAGTTTACTAAAATAATAACAAATGACTTTTATGCCCCTATTTAAGTTGGGACACATCAGCACCAACTTAAAGACACCTCACCATACTAATAAAACTCAAATTACCATTGTACCCTTATTTAGTCGACACTAACACTCACAATCTTGTCTCAGGGTGATTTTAAATAAAGGCCGATGGTGAAAGGGAGTGGTTGACAATAGAACTGTCCAATTCCTTTGCAGTTTACTCCAATTGATACCCTCAAAAACTTTACTATTCTCTAAGAGTCTCCAAGGAAGAGTAGTTCTCATCGAATAATCTCCTATTTCTTTCCTCCCAGATGTTCTACAAGACAGCATGGATAATTACTTTCCAGAAGCAACTTCCTCTCTTGCCCAAATTAATCTTTAGCCCTTGCCAAGAGTTGATAAACTCTATAACAGAATTTGAGGGAGTCCAGCTGAGACTGACCCTTGCTAAAGAGTCAGGAAAAAACTGCCAAAGACTTCTTGCCACAATGCAAATTTGCAATTGATAAAAAGATGACCAATAGATTCCCCGTCATCATCGCACATCAGACAAATAGATGGAGAGATGTAGAATTTTCCTTGAAATTTCATTTGGAGGTTGTTACAGGTATTCATCTTTGCACAAGAAGCCTCCCAAACCAGGAAGGACATTCTAGGGGGGACTGTGGGTAGCCAAACCTTTTTGCCCAGAAAAGGAGAGGGGGTTGGGTTGGCAGTTAGATGTTGAAAGAAAGAAAAGGTAGTAAAGGAACCATGTGGGGTTAATGACCAGATGAGCTTGTCCTGAGTGGAGAGAGAGATGAAAACTTCTGACTTCTGAGAGCATTGAGAGTAAGGAAAATTGCAGGTATTTCTGAGTCTCGCAACTCTCTACAGAAGTTGAAATTGAAGGAGAGGCCCTCTGATCCTCTTATCAAGGTTGCAGAAATGAAAGCTTGTTTATTACACACTAACCTAAAAAGAGATGGTATCACAGAGAGGTTTATTTCCCCACCAAAGGTCTGTCCAAAATTTATTGGTATTCCCATTTCCAACTTTCAGACTAAGAAGGGGAGAAAAAGAAGCAAAGGACTATAGAATACCTTTCCAAGGATTTCGAGAGGAATGAACTAGTAAAGGAAGAGATTTGCCCCATCCCCAATTGATTCTACCATATTTTCTGCAGATGATTGAGGCCCATAGAGTTTCATTCCATCTTGAACCTCCAAAGCCACTTCCCAAGAAGAGCTTGATTTCTTTCTGAGATGTGCCCCAAGCCTAGCCCACCTTCTTTTTTGGGCTTGCAAGCAGTTTTCCAATTCACTAAATAGAAAACTGAATTAAATTAAAGTAAATATTTTTAAATTTTATTATTTTTAAGTGATAATTGGTATAGGATTCATTCCATCTATGCTATTTTTCTCCATTCTACTTCTAATAGTGTTTGTTTGTCTTAACTTAATTGGTTAATTAATTGATTAAAAAGAAGTGAAGAAAATATATATAACTCTTTAAAGTGCAGTTGACTTGCTCTGCTTTATTTTTTGAACTTCATCCCAACTGAAGTCTAAAAGAAAATAGAATTTGGAAGCTCCATGATGAGATTTCCATCAAGCACAGAAAGTTATAGATTTATCTCCGCTCCATGTTATTTATCCTTAAGATGTTTATAACTTCCTTTTATTTATATTCATAAGAATTAAAAAACATGCCTGATCTAGGGAACAAGCCATCCCACTTTATGCCATGGTATCAACTTATTACTCAAGAAAAAGAAAAACAGTAGAGTAAAAAAGTAGAACCATTGAAATAAAAATGACCATGAAAAGGATATGTGATGAAAAAGAAAGGAGGGTTATTAATTGAAGCCATCCACATAAAGAACCCTTATAGTACTCTCTAATTTGAATCAAATGAGAATCTACATTCCAACTGTATTAGCATGAATCCCTTAGTTCACAGATCATGGTGCTGCTGACTGGCTCAGTTGGTAAGGTCTCTGGTTGTAGCAGAGATTTGGGATTGAATCCCACGTTCACCAGGGTTGGGGTGGATGTACTACTCCCAGTTGTGTAACCCAATGGACCAAAAAAATAGGAACTCACATTTACGGTGAGCCTCTTTAATCACAACAGAAGGGGATAATAAAATCAACAGAGTACATTAATACAGGAATTAAGTAATGATACAAGAAATCTATTGAAGAAGAATATGAAACTGAACCACAATTTGTAAATCATTCCCCAAAAAAATACCACCTAACAACTACAAGTGAAAAAAACAGTGAAAACAGCAACCAAATAATTTTATCTAATAAGTGAGATTCAAAGAAACAAAATGCACATGCTACCAAAAAAAAAAGATTCAAGATCACAATCGAATTAATGAACATGTGATGGTAGAGAAGACTAGATGAGCACTGAGTAAAGCTCATCATTGACTTTGTCTAATGGGATCTAGTCAACAGGCCACTACTTGGCTCCGCACATCCATCAACTTGGATCAATCCCACAACCATAATAATTCGATCAAAGCATTCTATAGCTAGCATTTTGTCAAATATGTGTCAATAATCAGATGGCATCCATGCTTGAATGATACAATTTGATCCTTGATCAACAGGTACAACCTGCGCAATCTCCCATACAAACGTGATGGTCAATTTGAACGGTATACCAAATCACCGGGTCATTTTTAAGAAAATAGCAATGAATGCACAATAACAATTGTTTACTAAGGATACTAAATATAAGCGAAAGTTAGAGAGGGGTAGAAGGCAGAGCACTAAACCTTCTAATGCGAGACTGTGATAAGCACCCGCTGCGATATCTACAAACTTGGGCTTTTCTTGTTCAGGTTTCTTGTGAAAAGCTCTCTTTTTATTGGACAAATCAAAGTCGACTCGAACTGGGAGTAGCTCGTCGGTTTCTTTCCCAGTCCCTAGCCGACCGAAAGTTCCTCTTCCGCATGAATATACACTACCATCTCCTGTAATGCCAAAATCCCAGACACCCAAAATCGTTATCAAACAAAATTTGGAATTTGGAATTTGTAACAGAAAAAATCGACTTCATAGAAAACAGAATACCGGTGAGAGCGAGAGTATGAGCTTCTCCGGCGGCTACCGCCACGATCTTTTGGGATAGATTGCCGGAATCAGTGGATGTCGCAGCAGCCTCCATTTTTCCGGAGAAAAAGAACAAATGTTTTGTCTATTGGCGGTAAGTAACTAGTACCAAGTAGCAACCTTACCACGGTGGATTGGTAGGGATCGACGTGAGAATGGTAGGAGTGGCGGGAGCCGGGAGGATAAGACAGCATCGCGCAGCAGTGTCTTTATAACGACTAAAGTACCAACGAGTCGAGGTTGAAGCATCAGCACCGATGTCTACCACCGACCGTTGAACCAGAAATTAAATGGGCTGGGCCCATTAATCAATCTCAAGATCCGTGTCAAAGCCTCTTTTGCCATCTCTCGCAAATGGTTGGAGAGGAAAAACAATATTCTGTGTCTGTGCAGCTGTGCTACCTTCATTCGTGTTTGGATCTACGATCTATCATGAAAGGAGTTTGGCTTATCAGGTTTTCTATCTGGCGGGACCAAATGTTTTTAGACGTTTGTTTGGTGAGAAGCCCTTTTCAGCCACGTGGCAAGTGGAGGAGAGTTTTGAGCTTCTATGTGTTATAAGCTCATAAGCAGCCTTCTATGACCCCATCTTATATCATTTTATCCAATTCAAGGTAGGCCACATCAATACATCAAGACTTTGATTCATGGTTTTAGCTCGAGGCTATTCCAAAGGGAGCAAGCCGAGAAATCAGCTGCTTACTCCAAATAAAGAATAAACACAGATAGCATTATTTCTCTTTTGAGCAGTGGCATCCCTATAAATGGTCATGAATTTGTAGATAGCATCAAACCCAAGTTGTCCCAAGCACAAGCATCAAGACTTAAAAAATGTTACTCAGGTTAGTGAAAATGAGATCACCAAGCTTTCGGACAACACGTATGGATAAACCAATTTCGTCTTTCAAAATTATTGACAAGAGATGGTCCCTGGTGTGATTCTTACGGTTAAGGAGTTTTCAACTCTTGAAAAGCTTTTGAAGGAGCTAAACGACACCCTAATCACTGTAGTCCCAAAATGCAAACACCTGTAAGAATTCTCTCAATTCAGGCCAATCAATTGGTTTTCCTTTGGTGGCCCACCACCAACTTCGTGGGACCACAAAGCTCTCATAGTTCCCACTTAAAAGGTAGCCCAAAGATGGATTTAAGTGCCCAAAGATGGAGCTATCTAGTGAATTCGGCCCTCACAAAATTTATCCTCACAACACTTACACCCATGCATTTGGATTTTAAAGCATTTCCTCATCAATAAAAGAATAAAAAATCTATGATATAAAAAAGATATGGTATGAAATGAGTTTTGACCAATCAAAACCCACCAATGAATTTTGATAAATAACACCTGGCTAGATTTATGATTCCAGTTAACTGGTCAGAAGTTTTTCAGATATGATATCTTTCCCATGGTTGAACCCATGAAAAAAAATATAAATGCGAGATAAATAAAGTGTTGTGCGGTCAAATTTTGTGAAAGACTGAATCCAGTCTCCCAATGAAGATGCAATCATTAAGTTGGTAGCTTACTTACAGATTCATGGTTAGTTACAATCCATGTTTCAAAACAGTAACCCTAACACCTTTGATTGGTGACTTGAATTCATGATTGCAACTATATCATACTTGAAAATTAAGATCAACGGCCATTCTCTGCTTGGTCTTTAATGTTCTCAACTCTCAAACCCGCAATATAAATTGATTAAAAAAGAAAATAAAAATGATTTTCAGATTTTGCTTCTCAATTTTTCCTGCGACAAAAGATGTGATTTGATTTTCCTAGACATTCTCAATCTATACGAATTAGTTGAGTGGCTTGCAGAGAGAGAGAGAGAGAGAGAACCAGTCCATCCAGGACCCGCAGTCCTCACTCCTCAAAATACACAGAAAATACAAATCGGTCTAAAAGGCTAAAACGTCACAACGGCTCTTCCGGGTAAATAACGAATCCCCATGGCCGGTGAAGGACCATCACAAACCAAAGATAAAGCCTGTCTATAAAAGATCAACTACCCGTTAGTATTCTACAAAAGATACTTTCTAATTTCCACTGTTAATTAAGAGTCCAGGTTTGTTGAAAAAGGGATATTGCCAACAATATTACAATTCTTCTAATATAGAGTAGAGTAAAATGGATCGAGAATTATTTATATACCATGTGCAAAAGAAAATGCTTAAAAGGGATAAATATAACAAATCACAATTTGTCAGACTTTGCCAAATATTCCCACTCCTGATCCAGTTGCAGAAAACAATTAAAACCCCACACCCAATACTCATGCAAAGAAAGAAAAGCAGGATCGAAGGGTAAAAGGGGGAGCAAGAAAGGACGTGAGAGTTTAAAAGTCTAGTATTTTAATTTATTGTGACAGATGTAATTGGTAAAGTTGCATATGATCATAGTCATTTTCCTATGGTTGGTCCTGATCTGATCTCTTTTGAGGAACAGATCTTCGAGGAACCAACTGAACTGACCTTTATAAAGCCATCACATAAATTAACTTCATCATTTGCACTGCAAGGCAGATCAAAAAGCACGACGTCACACAGAAAAACATGGGATAAAATGAATAGAACCTTAAGGGCAGAAATCACTGAAGGAATGCACAGGGAATGATAGAGGAGCTGTTACCATCTTGCATCATGTTGACCAATTTTTCTTCAAGGTTTTTAAAGCATATGGCATCCATTCCTCTGAATATTAATAAGGGAGCCACTAAGACTCCTAGGAGAATATGTCTGAATCAATCTGCTGAAGATTTGGGAAGATGTGCCGAAGGGTAGAAGAGTAATTTGAAGTAGTTGCCTGCAAAACGGAGGTAACTATACCGTTAAGAGTGGAGAATGAATTCATTGAAAGACCCTTGATATGTATGGATGGTCAATGATTAAATTGGCACGTGGCACTTGCATCTCATTGCTGCCGGTGCATGATCTACAATGTCAATTCTGAAATGTTGATACACAAATTCACACCTTACAGCCCCTTGTTTTCAGAGTGGCAGCCCCATGTTTTAGGTTTCTTTTGGTTGCACGTTCAATGAAGGAACATGAATTACCAAAAAAAAATTGAAGCAAAATGAATGATTTCTTGAAAATTGTTTTGTATTGTGCTTGACTGCACATAAAAATGGCTGTGGAAAACAAACATATTCCAAAAAGTGAGTACTAATTGTAAGAAAAATGGTGTACCTTCTAATTTTCCACAAGTCATTATTCTCCAAATAGTTTGTTTTCCTTTGGTCTATGTGTAACCGAATGCAGAAGCAATTTACTGAAATATGATTGTGCTATTTGAACAAAGTAATAAAAAAGAAATGCAAAGTTAAAAGGGGAAACAAGACCGTATGACTTCTGACCCTATTAGTAAGATAGCACTAATTTTCCTAAATCACATCAGTTCTGCAGTCTGCAAAATCTTGATCTTGTTGGGTTCTACAAACTGGACAAATCACATCAGTTCTACAAACTGAACAAATTTTGACCTCCTAAAATCACGTCACAAGAAAAAATAACCAACTTAGAATTTCAACATCCATAAATCTAACAATTCCCTAATAAGACACTAAAACCAAGTAAAACTGAACTATATCAACAAGACTTGATTATAAAAAGATAACAAGGATTGATGTCATACCAATATAACCATGATAATGGCCAATTTGAATAAGGAGACCAGTAAAACCAACCATTCCAACAAACATCACTTCATGGTTATACCTATATATCCCTTACCTTATTAGCTTTTCCTTTGGCACATAAGATCCTGGAATGATGTGGATCCCCCTGTACAACCTTAATAGCAATTTATTTTGTTCCTTGTCATTTTCTTAGTGCTTGCTACAAGTTCCTTAAGATAATATGCAGTACCTAAAAGCTACTCTATAGAAGATTAGAACTCTATTGCATTCTTTTTTTTTTTATCAATAACACCAGCTTCATTAAATTAAAAGAAAAGAGGGAATATGGATACAAGAGGGGAGATAAAATATCTTAGCTCCCCAAAAACAGAAAAGAAAGGGAGTGCAAAGAGAAAAGAATAAACATTAGCCCAAAAAACAGACTCCCTATTCACTCTTTGCTTGGCCAACCCATCCGCAAATGAGTTGGCGCTCCTCTTCACCCAGCTGTACTGAATCTCAATGTCCCCACCCAACCATAAGAACTGTTTTTTTTTTCATTGTTTAAGTTCCACAAACCACTGTCCTCTGTCTTCAACCAACTAACCACCACCTTCGAATCACCTTCCAGGATCAAACGGCTGATATTTAATTCCTTTGCTCTTCGAATTCCTTCAAGCACTGCAAGGTGTCGCCTTCTCCAATAGGGCCAGAGAATAAAGCAATAACAATCCCTTCATCATTCCTGAAGACTCCTCCAATCCCAGAGGGCCCTGAACTCTTGCATTATTTTATCCTATTTCCTCGAAACTCTTTGACTTAATTTCTATTCAAGAATGCAATTCCCCAGGGTTGAAGTTGACCTTAGTTGCGATTCATTTTTGAAAGATTGTACTACATCATAGGCTTGCTGTAAGCCATATTATAGGCAAGCTATGTAAATCTGTAATCATGCAATACCTAAGGTGAACGATGGCAAACGATGGTATGAATGGATGACAATCAAGAACATGCTCACAGAATGAATGGATGAGCTAAGCGTTAGAAAACAAATTCTTAACAGGATGGAGCAACCATAGGTAATCAAATAAGAAACAGATGATTCTGATGGTTTGGGCATATACAATGATGGTAAATGAAAATATTAGCACAAGTGATCTAGTGTAGGTCGAAATTCCAAATAGCTAGAAGGTTATGGTACATGGGCACATCAAAATTGGTAGCATACATGTCAGACATTTCTTTGACATTGGTATTGACACAACACTTGAGAGGTGTCATCTTGTTGTCAGATCAGTAATGGCCTTTTACCAAGTCTGAAACCCCATACCAATGTCAGATTCCAAATGTTGGTACCAGTATTCATGTAACATAGCTAGGAGATCAGAAAAAAGACTTGGATAACACAGTGAAATTGGACTTGAAGATATTGGATTGAATGGATCAGGATATGGATCTAAAATAGATTACAACCTAGTTACAGTCGGGCAGTTGGAGCAAACAAAGCTCAATACCCAGTGCTTTATTTAGTGCAACCCAACCCAGGTTAGGTTAGGTTGAGCTACTAAGTGAGTCAGGTTGAGCTACTCAGGCTAATTCTTGGGTCCAGTTCCCAGGTTTCACCCCCCTATTGGACCACAACCTGACCCACATTGCCTGAGTTACACTTGTACATTCAAGTAGATTTTGAAAGAAATAAGTATGACCTTCCAATCTAGAATGTGGCATGGCAGATTGGAATTAGTCAGCATGTAGAAGCAATTAGCATTTTGAAATTAAGAGACAATAACAGTCTTAGAGATCACAAGAACCATACACATGGGTTGTTCTCCAGATAAATGGTCGTAAGCTTTTCCCTTGAACCTGCAACAGCACTGTCAATGCCTTCCAGTGAAGCTATTTGGTTGTCATTGAGCCAAAGATCCTCCAATCTGCAAAATAAACCTCTGATATTAGTAAAAATAAAGAGAGGCAAACCAAATCTAAGGAAGATATCTATGTCTACCTTGTTAGGTTTTCAATGTCATTTATGGTCGTTAACTTATTTGATGAAACATCCAGAACATGCAGATTCGCCAAGGTGGATAACCCCTCCATCTTTGAAATACCATTATGACTCAAGTACAGCTCTTCTAAAGCAACACAATCCTGGAAACAGTGAAGAAAAGAATGCATTTATAGTTGTTAACACAAACTTATGCCTTTCTTTAGCATTTCCAAAAAAACAACACAACGTTGAACAACCTAATACCTGAAATCCAAGCATAGATGTCAAGCGGTTGCTCTGCAAGCTAAGCTTCTTGATACATCTTAGACCACATAGGTTTACTGTTCGGATACGATTGCGCCCCAGCCACAGCTCTTGCAAATGTGTTAGGTTCTGCAAATTCTCCATTACCTGCGACCAAAGTGAATATTTAGTCATTTGGCTTAAACATCTCAAATTCTACACAACTAAAATCAATTTGGGAATCAATAAAGTTATCAGTTTTGCAACAGTGTAATTTTTGGAGAGAGCAGAATGCTAACCCTTAATCTGTTAGAACCCAGCTCAAGAATTTGTAGTTCATGGAAGTGGTCGAGCTCCTCTATCTTAGTCACTTCATTCTTAGAAACATAAAGTTCCTTGAGTGTGTTCGAGACCTTTGACAAACCACTTAAGGAAGGTATCTCATTGAAAGAAATATCGAATACCAAAAGGCTCTTGAAAATACTGGCATCAGGTATTTTCGTAAGTCTGTTATCCCTGAGGACCAATTCCTGCAAAACCAGGCCGTTTCGGAATAATATAACTATATGCGACGCTACAAATAACATAAAGTGGAGGGGAGCGGAGGAGGCTCTTCTATAAACTCCATATTTAAAAAGAAGCAAATCATCCAAAATGCAAAATCAATTGATTTTCCCTTCATATAAATGAGTTAAATTAAAGGATTAAGCTTCGAAAAACTGTTAATGTCATTAAGAAAAGGAAAACAATGAGAGACAAAGGTGAGATTAAGTACTTGAAGTCCCGATATGGAATCCCACCGAGAAATGGGCTCGATTCCAGCATCGTCAAATAGATTTTGCCGCAGAGAAAGCTTCTTTAGCTGCGCGAGGAGGGCAATTCGAGGATCCAGCGTGGATAAACGATTGGTCGTTAAATCCAACTCGATTAAGCTCGGAGGAAGCTCGATTCCATCGAGGTCGTGGAGCTGGTAGCTGGTGAGATCGAGATAAGAAAGAGAATTTTCTTCGACATTCCCTCCTTCGGAAGCTCCGTTGTTCTCTCCTGGAATTCGTGAGGATTGATCTTCCATTGAAACAGAACTAAACCCTAAAAAGAATATCTCAGAAACTATGGAACTACGGATCCCTAGCAGTTGAAGCCTTGAAAAGGAGGGACAGTGTGGTCGGCTATTTTGCTCGGAGCGCACGCTCGTGGAGGGGTGGAACCGCGGAAACAACGACTGCAGTTGGAACGAGGAAAAAGCGCGAGCGAAATGATTCTGTTTCAACGTGTCGAAAGTTCTAACGTGACGGTGACTGTCATAGCCTCATAGACGGTTCAATTAGTAGCCAAGAGGCCCAAGACACGTAGATGCCTGGACATGACTCGGGCCTGGGCCGTCGATCCAATTTTTTAACATCCCGTAATACATGCATTTTCAACGAATCTGCTATTTCGGGATGGATTTGACCTAATTCGATCCCAACCCAACCAATCTGCCCCAGACTGTTACATCATTACATGCATCAAGGCTGCGTTTGGAAACTTTGTAAATTAAGTACGGTGAAAAGTTTTATGGCGGATTGATTTTATCGGTGTTTGTTTGGATAGAGTAGAGTTTTACATCGTGAATTGATATAAAACCTCGTCAAATATAAGGCTGATTTGTTTGAGCTAAAAAATCAAACCAAAGTAAACTTTATACCCAGTTCTTTATTTGGAAAAAGTGTAATTTTACAATAAAACTTTATTTTGAATTCTCTTTACACTGATAATCAATGTAAAATTATCGATGTAGAATTCATAGGCTTCTATCATTAAAGTAAAACTCCTCTCACCCTAACGTCTCTCTCCTCTATTTTCTGTCTGCTCCTTTCTCTCTCTCTCTCATCAGTCAAGTACGGGCATTCTCATCTTTGCGTTCATATTTCCACTCTCTTGTTGCCTTCATTGTCTTCTCGTCCATAAGAATGTGTAGTAAGCTGGACAAGGATTTCCTTATGAGGTAATGAACTCATGATTAACTTTGTACCAAATTAATTTATGTTTATTGATGTGGAGAATTGTTAACAGTCACTTCCTCATCACGCTTAATAAAATTGATATAAAATTTTACACTTTTATGTCATCCATGTATTTTTACACCGATTCTAAACACAACCTAACTGTTCAATCTATGTACACTTCACGGTTTCTCCTCAAAAGTCCATGGACTTCTGACTCTTATAGTGCGTTTGAAGTGAAGATAGATCACCAAAGCCCATGCCAAATGCTGCATTTACTATTTAAATGGTTTTCTAGTGGATTTTCTTTTTCTTTCAAGAGATTATAAGAGTAAAGAACAAAATTTCTTAATTATGATTCTTAAAACCCCATAATTAGTACTTACTGATTATTAGATTAACATGTTTGCAGAGTGTTTAATTACTAGACTAATATGTTTTAATACATTTTATGCCACTCCCATGTTGGAGATTTTGCTGGTTTAATAATATGTAGTTATTGCATTTTTTAATCTCTTTTCTTTAATTTCCGTTACTTTTATCACTATCACTTGTTGACTTAAAAAGTGAAAAACTCTAACTCTTATTTCTTCAATTTATGTTCGATTCCTCTTAACTCTTATCTCTTAAGAGGAATCTTGAAATTTTAAGAGTAAAATGGGTGTTTGTTTCCTCTTATCTCTTAAAAAGGAATCTTGTAACTTTTTATTTTCCAATGGTACCCTAAAAAACAAACAAAAATTCTCATATATGAAGCTAAAATGGATATTTAAAAATTTTCAAAATTTAAAATTCAAAACAACATTCTCTACATTTAGAATTAATAGGAAAGAAAAATTCACCAATACCAATATACCTCTTAATATAATTATTGCACTTTCAAATACGTCAAAACAAACGAATAATCCCTAACTCTTAACTCATATTTTTATCACTATTACTGTCAAATTGTAAGTTTTTAAATCACTTTTTTACCACATCAAAGTTCAAAGTTGAAAGAAAACCAAAGGTTCAATCAATAGGCATTTGTTGCGTGTCCTTAATCTTGCTGATGTGACAATAATTTCTTTTCGGATGAAGAATGCCCATCCATGGCACGGTGAAAGACTAACAAAGCATTTGGAAACCATGCACCATTGAGAATCAAAAATCACTAAAGCTCAATGTAAAAAAATGCAAACACTAATTCAATGCTTATGTACACTGGTTCAGTTTTGTAAGCATTTGATGAAAATGTATTTGTATATTCCAATGAGACTTTCGTAATTAAAGTGGTCAATGTAAAAAAGGTGGAATCCAATTTTGACAAAGCATAAACATGCTTGCATTCAAAATGAGACTTTCGTAATTAAAGTGGTCAATGTAAAAAAGGTGGAATCCAATCTTTTGTTTGTATCCATCACAATTAAAATCATTTGACAAGAATACAAATTTATCATTGAAAAACTAAACCAACTTTTGAACTTGCATTTTTATAAACAGACATGTTTGTATTTGCATTGAACAATTTTGCACTTGCATTGTTCCCAAATGGAGCCTAAGCAATGTTAATGAGTACAAATAAAACCCGTTTAAGCCACGTTTGTTTGAGGTGTAAATGAGAACTAGGGTAAACTACACACTCTGGTCCAAATTTGCAAGCGTTTGGTAGAGGTGTTAATACACCTAGTAAATCAGTGTAAAAATCCATCATTGTAAGTATTTTCCTCAAAAATTGGTGAAAAGTTTACATTGATAAAATTGATGTAAAACTCCATCTCTTTTAAAATCGATGAAGGCTTATGTCCTATCATACTTTTTTCCTTGAAGAAATCCTTCCAAATCTAGGGCAAGGGTTTCGATGTCATGAAAAAGCAGTCAAGAGAATCGATAACCAAAAAACTAAAATCGGCAAGAACATGAGCGTTTATTTGTCAATGCCCTCTCTCTTGAGTTTGAAAAGAAATATCTGATTCTAATAAAAAAAAAACCAAAGCGGCGAGAACACAAGCAATTGTTGTCATCAATGGTCATCTCTCAAATTCAAAATGGAGAAAACTAAAAAAGGTGAGAACACGAGCAACTGTCGCCAACGATGGTTGTCTCAAATTTTGAGAGAAAAGAAATCTTTGAAAACTAGCCGTTGGCCACCCCCTAAATGCTAGTTTCAGCTTTTTTTGGGGTTTTTTTTACATAAATACCCCCCTTACAATTATATAGGGGGTATTTATGTATTTTGCTTATAGAGGGGAGAAAAATGACACAAATGCCCCCCAACAACTATTATATAACTAGTTTAAAGGGCTTTTTGGGTAATGTTATAAATAACTTTACAATGACCAAAATACCCCTCCCAACAACTAAAAAGATTTAGTTTTTAGGGTATTTTGGGCAATTGAAATATTTTCAATTCCTATAAATAGCCCTATCCTCCACCATTCTTCTCATCACACCAATTCAACAATTTTCTTATTAAGTTGTTCTCTTAATCTCTTCAGTCTTTGGTCTTCCTTCCTTCCCTCTTTCAATCTCTCACTCTCTCAGAGTCTTAGTCTTTCATACATTCTCTACAATCTTAGTGAACTTTGATAGTCTCATAATTTGATTGGTTGATTGTCTGATTCTCCGAGTTAGCAATTTGGGAGGCTTAGAGCCTTAGACGTTGTCACGTTGAAATGCTTTAACCGTTGAAATCAAGTTGGGATTCTGAACCGGCAATCCGAGGTAAGTCCAGCTAAATTAATTTAATTCTTTTAGAATTAAATAAAATGGCTAGCTCTTCCCAAAACCCTAAGTTTAGTAGCCCGATTTGAAAAATATTTAAAATAGAGGATGTTGAGGGAAAGGGGAAAAGAGAAGCCTGCCAAAAATGTAGAAAAGACTTTAGATATTGTAGCAATGATGGTACTGGCCATTTGACCATTCATTTTCTCACACATGAGAAGGAAGAATAAATAATCCACAATTTAAATGAATTTTTGAAATAATGAAAAATAAATTTTAAAATATTAGGAGAATTTGAAGAACATTTCTCGTCACCAATCCCACCATGGCATGTGATCCATGATCTACTAACCCCTCCGATGTCTACAGGCTATAATTCCATCGAAGTCTTGTTTGTTTTAGTGCAGGATCTATAGGTATCATTGTACCAGGGTTGACTAGATGCAATCAAGAATCATGATGTAGAATATAAATTACAACTCTACAATTACAAGACAAAGGAGGGCATGATACTACTACATACACCAGATATTTCATTTTTCACATGAAGTAGATGATGAAAATGTGTGTGAATGCTTTCATCATAATGCATATGTAAATTTTGTTTAAATTGTAAATTTTTACAAATAACCCACAATTTTTTATTCTTTTCAAATTATTGTAAATTTGTTTTAATTTTATTTTATTTATTTGCTATTAATGTAATTTTGTATTTTCAATTTGTAACTATATTGTATTTTTTATATTTTATTAATTTATTCCATTTTCATATTTCATTCATCCAAGTATGAAGTATGAAGTATCCAACCATTGTATATTTCATAATTTCAATATTTGTATGCTTTGTAATTTGCATCATTATTCATTCAAAATTAAATGAAATAAAATTCTTAAATTCCTATTTGAATTGTTTTATACTTTTATTTATTTATTTATTAGGTAATCGTAAATTGTTTTATACTTAAATTCCTTAACTCAAGTCTCAACTTTTTGTTTCTTTTATTTTCTATTAAACTAAACATAGCCTTAATGTTATGTTTGGTTTGAAAGAAAATGTAGGGAAAGGAAGGGAAAGGTAGGGAAAACTTTACAAACCAAACCTTGTATTGGTTTCCTTATCTTTCCCTTCTTCCTTTCCCTACCTTTTCCTTCAAATCAAACATGGCCTAAGAGTAAATTGGGCCAACTTCTAAGTTCTAATACAGGAGGCAACTCATCAAATGGTTTGGCATTAAATTGCAACACCACATTGAACACTCTTTGATATATATTTATTTTGCAATTCCAAAAACCCTAAGCAGTAAGCACCAACAACTATGCAACATTACTTTCCAATTTCTATAACCCCAGTCCCCACAGAAAACATACACAGAGACAAGAAATACAAGCACATTACTGCTGCTGTGCTTTTACTATGTGAGACCAAAACATATCGAGAAGTAACAAATTGGCCGCTAATAGAAATAATCAACAGAAGTTGAATTTGAGTCATTTCAGAGATGGGCAATGATACATATCCAACACTAGGACATCCAGCCAGTGAAAAACCTCAATTCAAATGCCAAACATCAAATCCATGACTTTGGAGACAACAGATTTTGCAGGAGAAGCAATGGCACCAACTGAACGCTGAGTATTGCTATCATGGTTCTGAACATAATAGGGACCAGAGGAGACTCTAGACAAGATCAGCTCGGAGCTCCTACTAGATGGAGGGAGCAAAGTCATGAAGCCTTGGTTGTTAAGCCTTTCATTCAGGGCTTGCCGTTGGATTGGGTCCAAAGGTTTCACTCCAATGATGAGCACTCCATTTATCTGCAATCCATTTTTGTTGAGGGCTTTCTGAGCATCAGAGCGGTTCTACAATAAAGCACAAAGGCAAGAAAATAAGTCTTAAAATGTCAAAATCATCCGCCAAGTAGTCGTAATCCACATAGTACAGCAGCAACTCCAGGAATAAACCAAGTGCTAACAACCATTAAGGCTGCTTGTTTGAAGTGCAACTCTAAATTGGACACAAAATTTGCATCTGGTTCAGTTTTTCATTTGTTTGTTTGTAACTGTGGTTTGCACTACCTCACACAAAATGTGTACTTTTTATCTCATTTGCATGACTAGCAGTGTAAATTTTGCAAACTGATGCAAAAATTTGCACCACTTTCTTCCTAGATCCTTTCTCATATAAATGGGAGCCACATCATCTTGCTTATTGTCTCACTCAAATAAATAACCCTCCTCCTACCTTCATTCTCTTTCATACAAGGCAAGGACTAAAAATTTTACTTCCTATTTTACTTTTCACAAACAAATAAAGTCAAATATGAAGCAAAAATAAAGCAGCATACGCTCAACCTATTTGCACTACCATGCATTTACACTAGTGCAAATAACATTTGCACTGCAAAGAAATTGAGCATAAGGCTCCATTTGGTAAGAGTACAAATACAAAAAAATGTACAATGCAAAAACATACAAAATAATGCAAAATATAAGGTTTTTGCACTCTACAAATTTGTATTTGTACTCTTTCCAAACTGAGCCTAAGTAAATGTGTAGAGTTTACCTCATTTACACTGTAAAATTTGCAGACGGATTACTAATATAAAAGCCACAACTTGGACAGAAAATAAGTTAGAAATAGATACATAAATATCATTTGATGATCATATATGTTATACCCCATCCATGGATAAACCTCATTTCATAAAAAATAGCCTAAAAAAAGATTTTTAAAACCCAACAAAGAGTCATTCTTTTGCTTGATTAAAGTTGTGTTTGGTTCCATTGCTGTTTCTAACTAAAACGTTTTCGGTTGATCAATACAAATTAGTGAGAGATGTGTAATGTACCATTGTCGCATTATACTTGGGAGTCACTTCAGCCAGAATGATTAGTAATAGTTGTTGTTTCTACCTGAAATGTCAATTTGACATTTCTTCAAACAGCCTCCCACACATGCATTTTTAAGGTATGTCTGTTTCAACTATAAATAGCCTCAAATAGCAGTTGTATGCCAATTTGTATTGATCAACACAAAATGTTTCAGGTAGAAACAGTAATGATACCAAACAAAACTTAAGTACCTTTGTCTTCCTTCGCTTAATTAACTGCCTTTGTCTTCTTTTGCTTGATAAAGTGCCTTTTGTTACCTAAAAGCATGCAACTTATAACCTGATTATGCTGAAATCTCTCTTAGGAGGTATACTAACTCGGGCCCATAATAATTTAGAGGCGCCCATAGATACCTGGAATCCTGCCTGTAGTGCTCATACAAACCCCGTATCATGCATTCATGACCCAACATGGTTCCAACTGAAACAATTTTATGTGCATGACAATAGGTAGAGCCATCATTTTTCTTGACCTTTTATCTCATTTACATGTTTTCTTAATGTCATTGAAAAAAATTACAATAACTATAAATGGACAACAATATAAGATAAAATCAAGGGTAAGACATACGAAGAACTAAAGAAGAGCATTAAAATATACTCATAAAAAAGAACATTAAAATATCAAATCAAGAACGAGAAAAAGAACCTGATATAGAATATGGATCCAATTAGCATCTCCTGGACCAGGGACATGTTTCAATATTACACCACACTTCTCAAATTCACGCAATACCAAGTTAGTGTCCCCAGGAGAGAATCTGGAAAAGGGCAGTACGAAATATGATATTACTAGAAGAAAATGGAGATGTTTCTTTAGAAGAAGCAACACATACATGCAGATGTTTCAAATACTGTTATACATTACCATATCATACTGAAAACAAAGGCTTGTTTTCACTTTCATGAAGCTGTGAATTTTCTCGCATGAGGATTTGGGCGAAAAGAAAAATACTACTACTTATGCTCAAACCATAGATATGAGTGAAAAATCACCAATAAGAACAAAATTGTACCTTGTGAGTTGCAAAGAACTCCGAAGAGGGTACAAGACAAATCCAAATGAAAGAATATTCGTTTTAATACAGGAAAATAAGTAAATTTTGCGTTGAAAAAAAATGAATGTACCGTAGCATCTTGGTGAATGATTGATTATGTGATCATAAATGGATGCCAAATCCTATAACTCATCTTACAGTTTCAAACAAAGCATTGTTTGAACAGAAATAAGGAATATATATACCAAAGTATACGCAAAATAATCTGTATGCAGTAAAATTCTCAGTCGAAGCTATGCTCAAAGTAGAAGAGAACGTATAGAAGAATTAGAATCATCGTCCCGGGTAGAGAGTGCAAGGAAACGGTAAAAACAAAACAAAATAAAGTGAATGAATCATACCCATAAACAGTCACCCATTCCTCCTCGTCGAGGTTACCCGCAGGTAAGCTATTATTCTGCAACTCCGGCTTTGCGACTTCCCTCGGTGGAGGAAGCGTAATTAAAGCACCCGGCTGGACCACTCCCTCAACCGGTGAGCCTTTCCCCTTCTCATCGTGTTCACTGTCGCTCTTTATTGGAGACCACCAGCTTGAACTTGTAGGAGTTTGTTGTATTTGCTGCCCTCCCATGAGGGCATAAGAAGCGGTCGCCTCGGGCTTGCTTTTCAACGGAGAAAGTGAGTCACGGCAAGAGTCCCAGACAAGAGTTCTCATCTCTGACTTGGTTGCTGGAGATATCGAGTAATCTGCCATCCCAGCTTCTGGAGAGAACTCTGCACGGTCTTCCAAGGTGAATATGGGAGGTGGAGGAGGATCCGCGCCCCCAAAATTCTCCCGCCATAGAGCAGAGACGGCAGCTGCCTGACCCGGGCTCGTGAATTTTCCTCCGTGAGAAGAAATTGGAGACGCTAAATCATGAAAAAGGAGCGATCGCGTTCCCGATCTGGACGTTCTCTGGACAGTGGCGCTCATATTTTTCTAATGTATTAAACAGATAATATCTCTTTGTAATAGTTGATGAGGTTGAAAAGTTAAAGGAAAAAATAAATAAAGAATGTTGAAGGGTGTGATAATGTCGACCTGATTAGAACCAAATATAGATAAGGATGAAGAGTGAAACCTCTCTTCTTCTTGAACCACAAACGACTGTTTCAGAGATGGTTCTTTTATATGTTTTTTCCCCTGAAGTGGAGAAACGAAGCGGACGGCTTTTACAGATCAAAACCCTAACAACATTCCAACAGTATAGCACTTTTTGAAATCGTGCTATTCAAATTAATTTACTTAAATACCCTTTCTGCTAAGCGGGAGCTTACTTCTGTTTAAATTTCATTAGGGACCGTTACGGACCTTACGGACAGTAGAACGTGAAGCGTGTTGGGATATGGGAATATCCAAGATCCCGCTTATCGAACTTGAAAGTGGAACCATAAGTAAAGGTGGGTTCAAGCCAAACTGAGTCCAATAGTACCAGGCTCCAGACTATTATGTAAGACTCGAGCTTGGTTCGAACCAAAATCTTGAGCTTGAGATCAGTTCGAATCAAAAATTTATAAACTCGAACTCGAGCTCGGCTCTTTTTATATTTTATAAAAATATTTATTATAAAAATAAAAAATATATATATAATTTATTTTATATTTAAAAATTAAGAATTATATTATTTTTATTATATATATATATATATATTATTTTCTATAATTTTATTATATATATTCGAGCTGGGTAGGCTCGAGCTCGGTTCGCTTAATAATTGAACCATTGAATTAGGCTTGAGCTCGGATGAAATCAAACCAAGCCGAGCTTGAACAGCTCGTTGCCATCCCTATTTATAAGTTATTGTTCACTGGAAATGTTTCCAATGCCCAGTGAATATACAAGTGAGGCGCCCCAGTGTGAGGAGCAGATCTCGTTCCTCTCAATACATGGTGGTATGTGCCTGTGAGGTGGGTGTGAGGCTATGTGAGGAGCATATCCCAATTCTCTTGAGAGGTGTTTTTTACATGTCTTTTTCTCAAATAAAAAAACGTTTTCCCTTTTTTTTATACTTGGTTCTGTCACATACTTTTTTTTTCATACCACACTTGTGAAAAAAAGAATTTCATGTGTGGTGCTGATGTGGCACATTTTTAAGGAAATGGCTTTGGTTTTAAACATTGGCTCCGTTTCTCAAGCAATTTTCGATTATCCTTAAATCATCCAATTGATTAAGGGAATAAAGGGCATTTTACAAGTCAACTTGTTTGAAAACAGGTTGTTTTTTGAAACAAAACACAAAAAACACGTTCCCGGTTGTATACGACTATATGTGTTTTTTATTTTCAAAACGGAAACTGTAAACATGTTCTTGAACCTAGTTTCAAAAACATGTTTATAAATCATATAATTTCTATACTAGAAAATTTATTTTTTGTTTTAAAAACTAATATTTTGTTAATTTCAAAAACATGTATTGTTTTTTTAAACAAAATGAACTTGTTTTCCCCTTTGAAAATAAAATCATAGTTAAATAACATTTTTTTTGCTAGTGTGGTGATTCCAAAAATAAATCATGTTGTAGAATGGCCCTAAATTGAAGAAAAAAAAAATCCAATCAACTACGCTATCCAATGAGTTCACATCTCCGCCCCACAACACCCCACAGCACATCATTGCTGTGTATTGGAAATATCTCCAGATGATAACACCAGAACCGATGATGGCATCATCGAAGATGTTCCCAATACACAGTGGAAATGTGCTGTGGGGCGGAGATGTGATCTCCTATCCAATACAATTTATCTCAAGAGTTCATCTGCAAATAAGTCAGTACTTGTTTGGTAGCAATGTAAATCCCAGATTGGTGCTACATTGCACTTCGGTCTTGTTTTGTAGACGTTTGGTGGGAATGTGAATAAATTTCGTCAATCAATGTAAAACAGTAAAAGAGAGCATTAGCTTTTCTGTGCAAAGCTTCAGTGTTTCTGCCATTCCATGCCATAATGAAATGAGAAACAATTTTAACACCCGATCCCATGTTGCATTCAACTGAACCAGAGTCATCATTTCCACCGTGCAAATATGTATTTACATCGCTACCCAATGCAACAGTTTTTATCAAATCCCATCACACATTTAGAGAAATTCTTGAGAATAATTTGTTTCTCCATACCTCAATAGGACCGGATCTAGTAGGCACAATATAGTAAGTACATTCAATGAGCATTTGATAAATATTCTATCAACTGTCAAAAGCTGTTTTTAATATTTTTTCAAGGGTAGGCTATGGTATTTTAAGGGACATGGGTCAAAAAATTTTGTAAGTGTTCATTGAACGTGCTTACAACATTTTGTCTACCTGATCCGGATTGGCCTCAATGATATCAATGACCGCACAGTAATTGAGTGATGGAGCACTATTTTAATTTCTGCAAATCTGGCTTGATCACAATGTATTCCAGGTGGTCCAGAGGAATGCATGTCAGGTATTTGATCATTTGCTCGGCAGAGATGCTGTCTCTTTTTTTTTTTTTTTTTTTTGGTATTCAGTGCTATGCACCATTAATAACTTCCCTATGACCCCTAAGACACCAACAAGCCAGCCCTATGCCGGTACAGAGGTGCTGTCTCATGAACTCCATGATTGCAGCAAACTAACAGAATGTTTTGCACTCAGAAGCAATTAATTTGTTATATTGGATATCAATGGCGAACAATTTTGCACTTGTAAATTTGCTAGTAGTTTCAAGGCTTATTCTGCTCTTTATTGATTACATTAGGATTGGAAATTATATGCATACAGATCCTTATTAAGCCAGGTTGTGATTCAGATGTTTCAGTTGGTTGATCAACAATTGTTATGTATTCCAAATGTGGTAGTTTAGAAATGGTTTGCCACGATTTTGATGATCAGATGAAAAGAAGAGATGTTGTCACTTGGAAGTTGGAATAACATAATTACTGGGTATGTTCAAAATTATCATAGGAAGGAGGCTATTGAGTTATTCTATCAAATTAAATTGGAAGGCCTTCTTCGGTATTGTGTTTGATTGTGCTCAGAAAGCTTCAGATGAAATGCCACAGAGTGCAGATAGGCACTTCCAAGCTAAAACCTTGGAGTCTAGAATTCCAAAATATATAGTTGCAGAGACTGCACTTGTAGATAAATATTCAGAAATTACTTGACATTGAAGAGGCAGAGAGGCATGGTGCCAACCAGCTGGTTGGTAAGGTCTCCTGATGGTTGTAGTGGAGACTTGGGATTAAATCCCACCTGCACCTGGGTTGGGGGATGGGCTACCCCTGTTGTGTAGCCCTTCAGAAGATGTCAGAAAAGAAAAAAAAAAAGAGGCAGAGAGAGATTTGGGCGGGGGGGAATACAAGGAACACTATATCCTTGAATGCACTTGTAACATGCTGCAGTCTGGTTTGGACAGATGATGCCAACAAGAACTTTATGCCAAGTTGCACGTTTAAAACATGAAACAGACATGTTTACATTTGCAGATATTTTTTCCTCCTGCCATTTATTTGGACAAATTGGCTGGCTGAGGGTGCTCAAGTTCATGCTCAGTCAATCAAATTTGCATTGGAATCAAATCTCTGTTAGGAACAGATCTGCTAACCTTATATGCTAAGTGTAGCCTTATGGACAATGCAGTGGAGGCTTTTTGAGCCCATAACCAGTTAACCTCATCCAACAGGCCAAAACCATACCCTTGGCTGGAATTATTGTTTTGAACAAAACAGAGAAAGGGGAACAATTCCTTCGAGTATTTCTATGAAATTTACACTCTTTCAAGGGGAAAAATGATTAGTTATCCTTCTTTAGTGTTCTTAAAGCATTAGCTAACTTGGCTGCATTAGGATAGAGAAAACAATTGCAAGGAAATGTGAAAAAGATAAGCGTGGTTGCATGCGCCAATTGACATGAATTCAGAAGTCAAAATTTGGAATAGTAGAAGATTTATTAAAGGTATTCAGGAAGATGCCTGGGGAGAATGCAGTATCTTGGAATTCAATGGTCGTGGGTGATTGCTATGTTTGTGCCTTGAATTCTTTGTGGCGACCCACTTCATGAATCTGCTCTGAATTAATTTGAGAAAAACCCGAAGGCAAATTTTCATAATGGTCTGTGGTGGATGCGTAGGGCTTGGGCCGTGGCGGTATGGACCCGATCCATATTCATTTCATAGGTTCGAACTGAATACGAAGAGTTATATATTTTCGGGGGTTTTCTCTCTTGTATACAGTGTCTTAGTCTTGTGAGAGACGAGTGAGACATTGGGTGTATTTGGGGCTTAGGGTTTTTTGCTGTGAGGGCACAACTCTGTATTTCTTCTCCATTACCAACTTCATAGTGGATTTTCTGTTCCTCCTTCACCCATGGACGTAGGCTATAAGCCAAATCACATAAATCCATGTGTGTTCTCTGCGCTTGTTTCTCTTTATCTCTACTTTTACTTTCAGGTTGGGTGCCATTCGAATCTGTTTTCTTGGGTTATTTGCAACAGTGATGCATAAAATGGGTTCAATGAAAAGGCCATTCCTATTTCAAGATTTGGTGGGCTCTAGTAAAATACAAATATGCACTACCTTTGTTATGGTTCAATTTGCTTGTAGCCATACAGGTTTCATTGAAGAAGGAGAAAACTATCACAATCAAATGATTAACAACCATGTTGAACTCCTTGGACATGCAGGATATCTTGATGAGCAGAAACCTTTGTCCTCAAGTATACATTTCCATCAGAATTTGGGATATAGAGGTCCTTGCTTTTTGTGCAGTTCATAGAAGCTCCTATTTTGGCACTAGAGATGCACAGCATTGCCTGTCGTTAATTCCCCATGATTCATATAGATTTGCCATTTCATCCAACACTCGTACATCTAAAACAGATGAAGGACCTGGGCATTAACAAGGAGCATGAGTGCAGCTGGAATGAGATGCAAATATTTGTTGCAGATGAAAGATAATGCTGCACAGGAGAAGTTGCTGAAGCACTGTAACTATGAAGTTGGCTGTTACATGCCAAAGTTAATGATTATGATTAAGGCTACAACTTAATGCTTCATGATATTTGGATTCCGAAGATATGTTTTCTTTATTTGATCCCTGGGCCTTCAGGAAATCTCTGGAGCATTTCAGTGATAAAAGGCCTCAATGCTTTTTGCCTCATCAATCAAACAAAAGCCATTACCCAATGTTGGTTCCAGCCATCACTTATCAGTGCTTTGGGAGGATTGGACTGGATATTGGGTTTATTTTACTCTCTCATTGCATGAGATGCTGACTCTCTCAGCAATTGATGAAATCCTTAAAGGTTACAAGCCTTTCCAAGTATATGACATGCACAACGGTGGAATCTTCGGTTCTACAATCCCTACATATCAGATATGGGCCTGCCCTTCTGCCAATGAACATATGCGGCTTGTTATCTGTGTTTAAGGCCTATGAGATATGATGGCAACAGTAAACCATGTCTCTAGTATCATAGATAACAATGGTTTATACAGCAATTTGCAGTTTCCTTGAGAAATGGAAGTCTGAGGCTGTAACTCAGTTTCGACTCCATGGCCTGACCTTCATCTCTTTCTTCTCTTTCTTCTCTTTTTGGTGTTGGCTTGTGCAGGCATTAAGCACAACACCTTGGAGGAGGGAGAGACTGGGCATATCAGGTCTCCACCCAACAACCACCCAATTGATAAATTATATGAAAGCAAGCTCATTGACCCGTTTGATTTGACAAAAAGTTCAAGTTTAAGCTAATCTTGAATACATTACAGTACTGTATGTACATTGTTATTCTACAATCACTGAATAAAACACTTGCATGTCACCTTACAGTACTCTGTATTTACAAGCATTAACCATTAACCACCACATGGAGTTCTACTACCCCCAACATTCTCATCCCCGGTAACATACGCACCGAGGTTCAGATACCTCTCCTGATCGGCTCTCTCCCTCCATCTTGCCCTACAAATGACGCAGTTAGCTGCCCTCCTCCCCCTGCTGCTCTTCCATGTATGAAAACACTCCTCATGCAAGGGATTCCGGCAGGTTCCACAAGCTACCAACCGATCTTCAATCCCCATCTCTTCCAGACAGATTGGACATGTGGCTCCGTCCTCCAAATCTGTCACCCGCCGTGGAGGATCCCGTCTTGCTTGTGAGAAGAGCTGATGGAATCTCTCTCGCAGATGGGCACCAGCCAAGGATTCAGGGGAGGTGGGCGTCCCGAGTAGGCGACTCAGTTGGCATGGCCTGAGCGTTCTCCTTCTTAGGCATGAGTCGTCAACAGACATGCCAAGGACGCGGAGGAAGACGAACAGAATGTGCTTGCAGGGAATTGTGCGGTCGGGGCATGTGCAAGATGGGGTGGTGGACAATGTAACAGTGTACACATTGCACGTCGCACCAAGGATGAAGAACTTGTCGTCTGATCGGTGGAGGAGCTGGAGAGGGTGGCGGAAGGCTCGGGCTATCCGATCTGCAATTGGTTGGGTTGGCTTGAATCGGGGGTGCGACTGCGACCGCAGCTGCTGCGGTGAAGCCGAAGGTGAATTGGAGGCCACTGATTCCATTGTGTCAAATCAAATGATCGTTACGGCAGTTGGGGAGAGGATTTGGGAATCATGAATAACTTATCGGTGCTTTTTGTAGGGGAATGTTTTTGGGGGATTCGTTGAGTGGATTTCAGGGACAAGCGAGGGATAAGTCATAACCGAGGATACTTAGCGAACTGGGTTGCGTTGCCAACGTTGCCTCAAAACCAAGTGTTGAATAGAATCGGTTGACCGGACGACGGCACGTCTCCAATCTTCACCGGTCGGGTGTAAGTTAATATTTAAGTAAACCACAGTTAATCTTAATCAGATTCAGACCTAATTAGTTGACCTAAACCGTCTGATTTATGTTTTGTCGATGATCATCAAAAGTTCTTGAGTAAGTTTTACTTGATGGTGGGTCCCGTGCCCCATTTCCATTGAAATGGAATGAAAAAAGTTCTTTGCCACTTTTCCGCATCTATCCTTCAATCCAAAGACAACTTTATGGAGGTAGTCCTTCACAGGTCTTTCTCTTTCCTCTTGCTTGCTCCCATGAGTATGGAGGTGAGCGAGATGGTATCGCTCAGGGGAGATAGCTTTAAACTCAAGGGATCTGCTGGCAGCGGCAAGATCTTCTTTGGAGTGGATGGTGAATTTTGTAACCCAACATTGGACCTATCAAGGATGCTGATGCTAACAAAGCTGAGGTGCCTTGGTTTTACCTCCTTGATCATTGAGGGCAATTCTATAACTACAGTCAGTTGGAATCAGAATCTTGAAAGAGGGTCTTCGAGATTGGCTCAATACATTAATGGGATAAGAGAGATTATACTACTTATTTCTTCTAACATCAGATGGATCCCAAGAGAGTTCAGTTTAGCTTCTGAATGCCTTTCCAATTCAAGGGTGCAGTGAGCTCTTTTGCACAGTGATAGTTTCTTGCCTAAGTATTGTTTTCTTTTTTGGAGGGCATTCTGTTTTTTGTATAAAGTTGTACATCTTTCAGTTAAAACTTCATATACTATCTAATACTTTTAGCTTTTCTTAAAAATGTATGTCTTGCAGTCAGTGGTCCCTCTTGTTACAATGGGAACACTGTGACCAACCAAAAAGTGTTCTTTCATGCAAAAATCAAGAAGCAATGTACACAGATGATCTTATTGAAAATACCCATCTCTGTGTTGAATGCAAATGGTTGTAAAGCAAGATTTTCCTTCTACATTTGACACTACTATTTTTGTTTGATGGTTGGCAGTCTTTTGTGCATTCAAGGAATAGGCTGAAGGAAGCAGTAGAGAGCATTGGGCTTTCAACTTCTGCTGGAAGCACAGGTGCCCTTTTATGTAATGTTTATATATATGAAATTACCATAACTTCAATGATTTTGAATTCAAAACTAGTATGATAAATGTCATTCATGAGTAGGATGATGTATATAACACTTGAGATCCAAGAAAGGGGCCGCCAAAATTGATGCATCCTGTAGACCAGAAGACTGATATCCTTGTAGACAATATATTCCGGATTGGGGGAACAATGTTAATAAATTAGAAAAAACATGAGATATACTCTGTCATTGTAATCAATTGAAAGCTGAACTATATGGGATTTCACCGATATGGAAAAAAATGTAGGCAGCTCAAATGTTGCCTAGTTGGTTGTGCTTCATGGATTGGATTAAAAAGGCATTTACTTGGTAATGCAAGAGAAAAAGAAGTCAAGACAACATTGCAGAGCATGAATGATGTTGGACCAGTGAAACCTCACATACTTTGGGAAAGAAATAGAATGGTTGAAGGGTTTGGTTATAGAATGCTGGGGTTTATTACTAGGGATTGGCAGCTCAAAACAGGAGTTTGTTTGTTAATCTACTACTTAACAGGCTAATTTTTTATAAATGGATAACAGGATAAGGGTTTAGAATGTGGCTATGAAGAGGCTAGAAACACTGATTGTTAATGGGGTTGCTCAACCAGATCTTATAGTAAGGAGGTCACCTTTCTTTTGTGCAGAGTTTAGGGTTGGATTGGTTTGGTTTTAGCTTTTTTTTTGTGTGCCACAAAAAGGTTTTAAGGATATCAAGGTGTTATATATGTGGAGTGAAAAAAGGCAATGGTTATGGACAAACAACAGAAAAACAAAATGAAAGAAATAAAAAAAAAAAAAAAAAAAACAGTAGACCAAGTATGAAGACGTTACCACCTCCATCTCAATGGAATTAACTATTGCCTTTGTTAATGAGTTGGAGTTGCACAAAAATATAAAATTTTCTTAAGAAAAGGGATCAAGAATGGATTAAAATATGAACATTGAAAAAAGATAATTGGGGGGGGGGGGGGAGAGAGCTTATTTGGGATATTCAAAAGGTCTTAAGGAATGACTTGAAGCCTGAGAGAGAGCTGTAAGATCTATTGATCAGAAGATCTTGAACAAACATGCAATAGAGAACTAGGAAGGAATGGAGAATATGGAAAAAGAGGAAAAAAGAGTAAATGGAGGTTTACATTGAGAAGAAACACACGAGGAAGAATTACATTATTCAAAAGAAAAACTTTATATCCATTATTTGAAATATAGCATTCAAGACATATTTAATAGGGATCAGGTAATAAGACATCTGGAGAAGGATATTATAATCACTTTCTCATGGGTGATGTAATGGTGAAACAGAGGGCTGAAAGAGTTAATATGTCCTGGGACTGGGTCAGTTATTAAAAGATCTTTGATATCAAAGGAATAAGTAGCGAAAGCTAGCTTATAAATTGGGGTGCCTTGGTATAATGTACATTCACATTTTTTTTTTACATATAATTAATAAACTAATCTGTTATCACTAATAAAAGAATGGGGTTGGGGCTATTGTCCACCTAAATTATAGAAATGCCACTGAAAACTTCACCCCAAAAAACATAATTCCTCATATTCTATTGATCCTATGATTTTGAAGCTTTTAAAAACCTTAGATAAGACCCAAATATCCTAAATATCAGGCTATGCCCTACTGACCTTAAGTAGAATTACCAAAATACCTCTAAAACAGAAAATTACTCAAAAAGCCAGAGAGATTAGGATTGAATCCCCTCAGCATCTTTTGTCCTAGTAGGTTGGCACACCTCCTAGTGTGCCTTACCCCCTTATATACAAACATGCATACACACCAAATATCATGCACCAGAAAGTGCAGAGAAAGTGGGAGTCAGAGACAATATCTAGAAAGGAAGTAATTGCACTGCTAAGAAGAGATGTCACACCCAGAGTGACAATATTAAAGAGCAATAGCACCATAACAGATGTCACAAATTTTCAAAATATGCAGAAGCTTTGAAATCCAATTTATTCTATTGAAAAGTGGCCGTTACATACTTCTAATCAGATTTACCACAGTCACCTGAAAATTAGTGTACTTAACTGTCATTGAGACTTTGTATCTGGAATGAAAACAACATTTACGGTGTTCTTATGATTCTCCAAGCTGCAATTGATATAAAATGTTAACATCATGGACATCTATTTTACATGGATTTATTCTCGAAGTTGGAGTATATTGCATAGGCGCAACACCAATTTTGAAGTGATGCCATCCTGTAAGGCTCCAACACTTCAAATTTTCAATTTCTATCTTTAAATTCTTGTTCTTATTTGCAGCCATATCTGGCGCATTGAATTTACAATAAAAGTTATTTACAGAAAAAACAGCATGGACAGGTATTGAAAAGGGAATTTACACTAAATATTGGAATGCCTGACAGAGGCACAACATTGATATTTTGAACTGTCCATGCAATATAGCTTAGAACTATTAGGTGAGACCTCGTGAGAAGCTGGAAACAGCACCATTGAATAAGGTTTCAACACTTCGATTTTCCAATTTATATCATCAAAATGAGAGCTTATTTGGGATATTCAAAAGGTCTTAAGGAATGACTTGAAGCCTGAGAGAGAGCTGTAAGATCTATTGATCAGAAGATCTTGAACAAACATGCAATAGAGAACTAGGAAGGAATGGAGAATATGGAAAAAGAGGAAAAAAGAGTAAATGGAGGTTTACATTGAGAAGAAACACACGAGGAAGAATTACATTATTCAAAAGAAAAACTTTATATCCATTATTTGAAATATAGCATTCAAGACATATTTAATAGGGATCAGGTAATAAGACATCTGGAGAAGGATATTATAATCACTTTCTCATGGGTGATGTAATGGTGAAACAGAGGGCTGAAAGAGTTAATATGTCCTGGGACTGGGTCAGTTATTAAAAGATCTTTGATATCAAAGGAATAAGTAGCGAAAGCTAGCTTATAAATTGGGGTGCCTTGGTATAATGTACATTCACATTTTTTTTTTACATATAATTAATAAACTAATCTGTTATCACTAATAAAAGAATGGGGTTGGGGCTATTGTCCACCTAAATTATAGAAATGCCACTGAAAACTTCACCCCAAAAAACATAATTCCTCATATTCTATTGATCCTATGATTTTGAAGCTTTTAAAAACCTTAGATAAGACCCAAATATCCTAAATATCAGGCTATGCCCTACTGACCTTAAGTAGAATTACCAAAATACCTCTAAAACAGAAAATTACTCAAAAAGCCAGAGAGATTAGGATTGAATCCCCTCAGCATCTTTTGTCCTAGTAGGTTGGCACACCTCCTAGTGTGCCTTACCCCCTTATATACAAACATGCATACACACCAAATATCATGCACCAGAAAGTGCAGAGAAAGTGGGAGTCAGAGACAATATCTAGAAAGGAAGTAATTGCACTGCTAAGAAGAGATGTCACACCCAGAGTGACAATATTAAAGAGCAATAGCACCATAACAGATGTCACAAATTTTCAAAATATGCAGAAGCTTTGAAATCCAATTTATTCTATTGAAAAGTGGCCGTTACATACTTCTAATCAGATTTACCACAGTCACCTGAAAATTAGTGTACTTAACTGTCATTGAGACTTTGTATCTGGAATGAAAACAACATTTACGGTGTTCTTATGATTCTCCAAGCTGCAATTGATATAAAATGTTAACATCATGGACATCTATTTTACATGGATTTATTCTCGAAGTTGGAGTATATTGCATAGGCGCAACACCAATTTTGAAGTGATGCCATCCTGTAAGGCTCCAACACTTCAAATTTTCAATTTCTATCTTTAAATTCTTGTTCTTATTTGCAGCCATATCTGGCGCATTGAATTTACAATAAAAGTTATTTACAGAAAAAACAGCATGGACAGGTATTGAAAAGGGAATTTACACTAAATATTGGAATGCCTGACAGAGGCACAACATTGATATTTTGAACTGTCCATGCAATATAGCTTAGAACTATTAGGTGAGACCTCGTGAGAAGCTGGAAACAGCACCATTGAATAAGGTTTCAACACTTCGATTTTCCAATTTATATCATCAAAATCTTATTCTTATAATTATTACGCCAACATCGTTTAAATCCTTATCCGAATGCTGTGATTTTTGGAGGTTGATGTGCCAAACACTAGGGACACCTCAATGCTTGGCACTTGTGCTACATTCCAAGTAGTCACTGCTTCTAGTGATTATGACTTGCTAAAATGAAATGCATTCTAAAATCAGATGCTTACAAAACATCTACTCATTCTTTAGCTTGAAATAAACTATCCTAAATTTCTAAAAGCTAGACCCTCTTCTTACTTTCTTAGTCAACTGTTACAGAAATTAAACTAAACCACTATATACTGTGCTCTACTTTGACAATGACTTACCAAAGTAAAGTTGAAATTTAACAATAGAAAAAAGAAACTACTTGCTGGGAAATCAACAAATCTATCCTACTCAAAATGGGTTCCACACGTCCTAAATTAGCCTAAATTTCTAAAAGCTAAAAGCTCTTCTTAGTCAACTGTTACAGAAATTAAACTAACCAGTATATACCATGTTCTACCTTGAATCTTTGACCATGACTCCCAAATTTGTTAACCTTGGTAGTCTCAACAAGGTAACGTAATAAGCTCTCTAGCATTATTGACACCTGTGCATTGAAACGGATTAATCCGAAGTGATTGGACTAACCGTTTTTTAATGAAGATAATAATATACTGAAACTGAATGAATTAATAGTGCACTTTTCTTGGAAAAAGTACTTGCACTCGGCAAGTTGAGAGATTTTTTTGTAGCAGCGGGTTTTTGACTGCATCAAGGACAGCTCTTGCTATTAGACCAGGTATGCTACTTACTAATTGTTTTCACAATATCTGTCAATGTAACCCTCTGGCATGATATACTGTTTTTACTCCTTGCCTTGATATTAAGAATGTAAATGTCTGAATAACTAGCCTTTATCTTGTTTCTGAAAAGTTTTGCTTTAAAAACTGTCATTTTTGTCTTATTTTGATCCAATTAAATTGAATTGGATGGAGTGAAATGGTGATACGACATACGAGTATTCAGGTAATGTTATCAGTAGAAATTACAAAAATAACATTCAGGTTATGGATGTAAAGATGAGTAATGGATAAGAAAACAAAGAGGAACAATAACATTCTCTAGTTTGTTAAGTCATAAGTTATTTGTGTTTCTCATGGCAGAGTTTTTGTTTTCTTTCTCCCACCATGTTCCAACAGGTACAATTTGGATACATTGAATGAAACTTACATGTTAGCAATGCTTGCACTTATTTTTAACAGTTTAATACATGTAGCAAATGGATGAAGTAAATATAGTTTTACATCCTAAACATTGGTTGCTGCTACTACCTACCAGAAAATGACACAGGGAATTGGCAGTTTGGCACTGAAGCCTAAAGATGCAATGTGCTGTAGAGAGGATCCATCATACTTCAAAGGGGGGGGAGGAAGTTGTCAGATGTTTGTAACCAAGTTACCTCTATATCAGAAAGCTTCAAAAAGGAGCTGAAAGGGGCTCCCTAAGTTTAGCTTTATCAGGGGATTCATCTACATTGACAGAAGCATTGACAGAAGTGCATGAGCAATCAGTGACCTGAGCAACTTCCTCGCACTTTTCAAGCTTATGAAGTTCATCTCTCCTCTTGACCAACTTTTCCATATCTTTTATTGAAACCACTGGACTCAGTCCCTACACAAGCATAAGCAGCTCTTAGAAAATGGTAGAGACGTTTAGAAATCACAGTATTGCATCTAGAACAGAGCAGACCTCAATGAATACATCTGTAGCTTTCGTAGCTTTCAATTTTTGAATTATATCCACTGCTGCTACCTTCAAAAGAAAACGTAAATGAGTTGTTACAACTTAATCTAAATACAATGGAGAATAACCCAGAAACTTAACAGGGTGGTTGCTTGTTCCCAACACTGCTACCAAAATCTGTCTGTGCTAGTAAAATATGTTCCAACTTCAGGCCTGTCGATAACTTGATCCAAGAAACATCTCAAAGAAAAGAAAGCAAGCGTTAGAGATATTACCCTGACATCTTTCAGCTCTCCTTCACTCAAGGTCCTGGGCTCCATTTCAATGAAGAAAGAAGGGTAAGCCATGAATAAACCAGTATGTTTGAGACTACCAATGTAGATATTGCAGAATGGATCGTCGCCAACTATAATAACATTGTAATATCCTCTCCTGTAAACTAATTTATAGTCAGGAAAATAAAACCTTTTTAACTTTTCAACTTTCTTATTTTGATTCACGGCTTCACTTATCTGTTTGACAGCTTGACTTAACTGAGAGAAAGAAGTAGTGGTACTCATTGAGATCCCGTGCTTACTGCTGCTATTGTGCACTTCACGAGCTTTCTCTACCTGATTTTTTTTGTGGATGTATGTGCGGGCACGTCAACAACCCAAAGCCGTTTTCAATCCGGTGATCTCAATTCTCCGCTTAACATGTATTAATTGTTCTTTTAAGCCGGCGACTGCCTAGATTTTGGCCGAATTGTTGAGACCGTTTAGTTTACTGCTTTACTGCTCCTGCTCGTTACGGTCGTTGCAACCCCACCGTACCATACACAACTGATAAAGCTTGTTTTGAGCATCTGATACAGTTGCTTTTAAATATATAATAACCAAAGAGCTGGGAGGGCTTCGGCTTTGATTGAGCTGCTTTTATATAAATACATTAACTTAGTTAATTAGGCATAAACCCGGGTCAATCTAAGTCAACTGTTCATTTAAATATAGCTACTCGCATCAATTTAAGTATTATAACTTTCTAAAATAACAATTAAAGGGTAAAATAGACAATGACAAAATTCAAGAATATTCTAGAATTTAGGAAGCCCAAAATCATTCTAGATAAAGGGTTTTTTTTTTATAAAAACATTGAAGAGCTACACAAGACGGGGGAGGGGGTAGCTCTTCCCCACGAATCAGCAATCAAAATGAGAATAACTGGGGAGTTGTTTGGCATTGATGGCCTTTATAAAATAAGCTTTTGTACAATTTTGTCTTGAAAAACGAGACAAAATGTGTTTTAAACGTTTTGTACAGTTTTTTTAACACCTCGGCGCCATTAGATGTCATATAAGCTAAATAGTAAAAAAAAAACGGTCTTGAAAATGAAAAACATCAAAATTAGTGTTTTTTATAAATGATTCACACAACTTTCAATAGATAAACGGCTCAACCAAATAACTTTTTAGATTTCTTTTGTTAAACGCATCTACAATGCTGAACTGACACTGTTTCTTAAAAAAGCTACATCGGTACCAAACACCATCTAGAATTAACCATTAAATCAATAAGCACATTACATGCCAACCAATTAGCAGCTTGATTCGCCTCATGAAACGCATGTCTAAAGCAAATCTTCAAGTTGAACATAGCTGAGAGGTTGAGGCATTCCTCTTATGATGCAATCCAATCTCCATGGGGGTTCCACTCTTCCTCTAAGACAATCAATGACAAGCTTCAAATATCCTTTGATGATGATTGGCTGGTCCTTGAAGTTAATAGCAATGTTGATAGGTTCCCATGCTGTCCACGCTTCTGCAAGATTTATGGTTGTATACCCAATGTTATAAGCTTTGGTCACAAGGACATCCCCCTGATGATTCCTGCTTGTTTGATACAACCAGTAGAATAGATGCATTCATTCCTACAGGAAGCATCAAATTTGATTTTGATGCTACTAGGCTTAGGATACCAACCAATAAGATTCCAGACCTTGTTATTTGAAAGGTTTTCATTTAGAACATTATCCTTTCTCTCCTTCCATTAATCACTAGCTCTTTCAATAATGGACGATTACTCAATTTATTATTAAAACATTTATCATTTCTGTTCTTCCAAATGAACCATAGGATACAAGCTAGTATCTCTCTAAAAAAATGATCATTCAAGGAGAAACGACGATTAGTAATTCTGAACCACCAATATTGATTGATAGAAGAATCATTGATGGAAGGCACTAGGATACTCAAATTCATAAGTCTATAAATTTGGTTATAAAATTCATACTTAATGAATATGTGATCAATGTTCTCATCCTCACCACAAAGAGCACAAGCCGGGTTTATCTCTTGCGATTAGTTTATTTTTTGTGGGCAGGTTATCATTAAACATGAGAAAGAGAAAAACTTTAATTTTTGGGGGGACCTTACAATTTCATAAATTTTTTGGGGCACCCGACACCATTAGATATGTATTTTTCACTATATGCAGTTTTAACCAAAAAAATACCGTCTAATGTGAATTTCCAAGCAATTCCGTCCTCCATATCCATAAATGCAATCAAAATTAGTGAGGGAGTAATAGCCTTAATGAAATCCTCCTTCCATACCCTCCTGTCTTGGTCAATCACACCTTCATATCAATATTATATATAGAATCTGGATTCACGTCATCCAAAATTGAAGAGTTTCCAGCTCAACCATATTTCCATCACCAATTCTCCGATTAGAGCACCTCTTAATGAGGTCCCTATAAGCCAGGACATCTCTCCACACCTAAGAAATTCCACTCTTTGGATCAATATCCCAATAATTATGGTTACTTAAATATTTACGACTAACCACCTTCACCTATAGGTTAATTGCAAGTAATGACTTTCCAACCCAGTTTAGCTATAGAGCCTTGTTAATCCATTTCAGGTTTCTTACCCCCAACCCATCCCAGGCTTCAGCCATACAATCTCTCTTCCAGTTAACAAGGTGGGTGGGCGTTTTAGCTCCTTGAATTCGACCAAATAAAATCCCTTCAGTAATGAGGGCACCACGATAAATTTTGTTTTTTTGCTTGAGGGGAATTTTTAGAATTTTGGATATGATTTTTTGGTGTATATATGAAATATTTTTTGGAAAATTTTATGGCCAATTTAGCATAATTAGGAAGTAGCCCAGAGGCCTTAGCAAACTTATCAAGAGGCCCAGATGCTTTAGCAATGAGGATGTTATCACTGATTTGCTTGTTGGGAATAAAGGCACTCCGGAATGAAGAAATTAAATCATCAAATAATACGATTAACCAGAATTTTGGAAATAATTTTATAAACCACATTGCAAAGGCTAATAGGTCTATAGTTATTAACCCCTTAAGATTATCACATTTAGGGATAAGAGTGATAAAAATTATTTTCTTCCATTGTGAAAATTATAAATAGGGGCCTTATATAATAGTCATGGAGATTCATTAACAACACATTTATTAAACCCACTAGGAGGGGCGAGACCCATATTCTCCCTCTCCTCATTTTCCCTCTCTCCTTTTTTCTCACTATCTTTTTCTTCCTTTGCAATCACGAAATTATTTTCATAGCCATTCTCCTCAAATCTCGAGTTAGATTAATGATGAAGGAAGATTTGGCCCGATCTCACAATTATGCGACACGTGGCAAAGAAAACAGCTCGGCACAAAAGCAAGCCTAAGGCGCGAGCACCAAGGGGAGAAACCAGCGGTCAGAACTCCCTATTGGGGACCCGAACTCACCCTTGGCCCCAAACCAGAAAAGTAATCCGAACTGGCCTACATATAACAGTTCGGGACATACTTCTCCGAACTGGCCTGCCTTGTAACAGTTCGAGACATACTTCGCCGAACTGGCCTGCCTTGTAACAGTTCGGGATACCCCTCGCCGAGCTGACCTGCCCTATACATACTTCCGAACTCAAGACTTTGCCTCACTCACCACTCCACATCGCCCTCAGGGCACCAAAACCAAGTAAACCGCACTATGCCTGACACCGCCTCCTGACACCGCCATCTCCAGAGAGACGGTTAGGCAGTGACGGTTCTGTCCCAGCAGAAAGGACGACACCCGAGTTGACAGACGCAAGGGTAATCATACCCGACCTGACAAAGGCCTCAGAGCGAGTGCGCGAAGTGATTATAAAAGCCCCATGCCCGACGCTCCAGCTCAAAGGCGAATCCGCTGACAGCTAAGACTGGCCGGATTGCGCTCCATCAGTTGGCGTCGTCTATGGGAAAGCTTCTAAAAGCCTCCCTCTAAATATCTTTTACCTACCCTTCTTTCAAAAACTCCAACACCAAAATGGCCTCCTCCAACAGTGTCGGACGTGGAACCGAAATAGCCACTACCGAAGAGCAACACCATGTTCCGGCGGTGTGCATTTGGCAATTCACCATCCTCCTTTCAATGGATGGGATCCCAAGTCTGAATGTGCCACAGGCGGTGGCACCTCTGAACACTCCCTCGTTGAACATTCCTCTTCCACTCCCCATCGAAATGAACTTCGCGGAACCAACTGTTGTCCCATTAGCAGCCCGCCAGAATCAGCTAGATGATCTCATGCAATGCATGCAGGCAATGCAGGCCCAAATGCAACAATTCCAGCAGCACCAACTCCAGCAACACCAGGTGTTGCACCACCTCTCCCAACACCATTATCAACAACAGTTCCCTCAGCTACCATTGAACTAACCACTGCTTCCCCCCCGACACCCTGTTTCAAAGGCGGTCAAGGCCTCCCCTCAAGGTGGACGACCTCACCAAGGAGAGGCTTCCCAACCACAGAACCCCCCTAATAGTCAGGCCTCATCCCCAGGCCGTAAGCAAAGAAAGATCACCTCCGCCTCGCAGCTCGCGGGTGGGTCAGGAACCTCGCCCACGAAGGCACCCCAGTCGCTTCATGCATCGGTGGAGTCACCTCGGGCTCCCTGGGCAGATCCTCCGGCGTGTGGCCTAGAACTTGAGGCTCCTCATCCGGGGGCAGCTTGGTACGAGTTCACTTGGCGACCCGTTTCCTCCTCTTCATGCCTTGGAACAGGCATCCCCCAGGAGTTCTCTTCGCATCCATCACACCTGCAGAAACGAGTTCGACATCAGAAAAAATGAAGGAACAAAGCAAACAATAAACCGCAGAACCAGAAACCTACCCGAACTCAGGCCGACCGCAATAAGCTTGGCCTCCGTCAAGTACTGATGGCACTTTAAAACTTGCTGTGCCCATTGCCGAAGGCCCTTCACCGTCTCTTTGTCGAGAGTGAGACCAGAATCAGGAGCGGCCTCACCCCACCCGGTTTGAAAGGGTCATCCTTGTGCACTTCGCACACCGAAGTAGTTCCGCTTCCACGCTGGAACCTTATTAGGAAGATCGTGCAAAAGCTTAAAGCCTAGGCAAGGAGAAAGGTAATACGCCCATCTTCCCCCAGGAAGAGAACCCGCTTGTCTCTTGAGCATCAAGATGGAGGAGAATATCTCCAAGTCTAAAGGGAAATTCTGCTCGCAAAAAAGGGAGACAGTCCCCACTAGGTTCCTAATAGAGTTTGGATGAAACTGGCCAATGGTAACACTGAAATGGTTTATAACTTCGACGAGAAGAGGGTGGAAAGGCAGTCGCAACCCCGTTGCGAGCTGCTCTCGAAAAATCATGTTCTCATCAAGACCGTGTTCCCAATGAAAGCTACCCGAAGGAATGAAATATGTATACCCCCCAGGCAGATTGTAAGACATAAGTATAGATTGGAGCCCCTCGGACGTCATGGTTGAGGGACCAAACCTGTCTAGCATCCGAACTCGGCGAAAGGTAGACGCCAAACTGCCCGAAGCGGCTCGGCCTACGGGTTCATAGTCATCAAGTTCCACCTCAGGATCACTAAGGCAGTCGGGGGATACGACACGGTTTGTAGAACCTACATCAGTCCTATCTGAAGAGTCGTCTGAGCTATTGAAGCTAGACATCGAGGAAAAGAGGTGGATTCAGGAAGGTACTCACCGGAAAGTTTTGAAGGCTCTAGAGACGAGAACAAGCCAAAAACCTTGAAGGCTAAGTAATCAGCCTAGACGCGAGCTGAAAAGTTTGGCGCGAGCTCAAGAGGCAAATAGCAGAAGTGACAAATCGACTGGGGTCCCCCACTATTTATAGCTACAGTAACCAAGAACCGACAGTGCAGATCAAAGACAATCTGACAGCCCGCATTTGCGCTGACCACACGTCCCTTGAGATCGAGACGTGATTGGCGCACGTCTTTTCGAAAAGAGCGAAACGTCAACGCACGTCTTTTTGAAACCGACGTCGCGCCGGCGCACGTCTTTCCGAAAAGAGCGAAACGTCAACGCACGTCTTTTTGAAACTGACGTCGCGCCGGCGCACGTCTTTCTGAAAATGACAGCACGCCGCACGTCTCCCTGCAACTGACAACCGTCAGCGCACATCCCTCCAGAATGGCAGTGGCACGCTTTTTTCAAATTTAAATGACCCGCTGTCACGTCTTAGTGGCACGAATTTTTGAAGTTTAAAATAAACGCGCATTGCCACGTCCGTCAACATTTATGAGTAGTAGGCACGTCTCTCGCCTTCTCAAACACTCCAGAAAACCGAAGAACCCTGGCAAAAGCAACTCGCGCAGTAAAGATTCGAAGAACGGGACAAATCCACCTACCACCTCGCAAAACTCCCCGCACCAGGGCAAGACCCTTGGCGCGAGGAGTGGGGGGCAATTGATGAAAGAAGATCTGGCCCGACCTCATAGTTATGCGACACGTGGCAAAGGCAACAGCTCGACACAAAAGCAAGCCTAAGGCACGAGCACCAAGGGGAGAAACCAGCAGTCAGAACTCCCTACTGAGGGTCCAAACTCACTCTTGGCCCCAAACCAGAAAAGTAATCCGAATTAGCCTGCATATAACAGTTCGGGACATACTTCGCTGAACTGGCCTGCCTTGTAACAGTTCGGGACATACTTCGCCGAACTGGCCTGCCTTGTAATAGTTCGGGATACCCCTCGCCGAGCTGACCTGCCCTATACATACCTCCGAACTCAAGACTTCGCCTCGCTCACCACTCCACATCGCCCTCAGGCACCAAAACCAAGTAAACCGCTATGCCTAACACCGAGGAAGTCCGTACCCGAGGGCGTCGCACCTGACTGACTTGGGATCTGATGCTTGACGGCCGCACTCTAAACGGCCATCTGCCACCGCCTCCTGACACTGCCATCTCCAGAGAGACGGTTAGGCAGTGACGGTTCTGTCCCAGCAGAAAGGATGACGCCCGAGTTGACAGACGCAAGGATAATCATACCCGACTTGACAAAGGCCTCGAAGCGAGTGCGCGAAGTGATTATAAAAGCCCCCTACCCCCAACAAATAAGGTATGTGAACTTTGCGCTATTTGGTCTACACTTTGCCTTTGAGAGATTACTGACTTGAGCTTCGGAGTTATCACACTGGGTTCCCCCCAGAGTTCTCTCATCTTTCCCGTTTCAGGCTCCCCGATGCTCCAGCTCAGAGACGAATCCGCTGATAGCTAAGACTGACCGGATTGCACTCCATCAATTACAAATGCCAAATCCACTAGTTTACACACTAGAAAGTCGACTTCATGACTAGATGAAAAAGCATACTGCGGCCTTTTGGGTTATTCTCCAAAAATGGCTTCCGGACTCTCCATATGAAGCTATTATAGAGTAAAATCCTATACATAGATCTCATCCTAACGGCTTAAGCACCATATGAATGTGTCACAACATAACTCAAACATGAATAAAGCATTGATAAAGTGTCACATTGTAGTGACATTTTTAACATTGTTAAGGTAAGTAATGTTTAAGTATGTCTTTTAAAACATAAAAATATATCTTATAAAACAAGAATCAATATAAAAATATACCTTATAAAATGCGAATCAATAAAAAGTAAGTAAACTATATGTTGTATTTCAATTATTTGGTTGAAATTTTAATATAACGTGTTACAAAAATTTCACAATGCAGCATAATTGGTCTATTGGATAAATATAATTTTTAGAATAAATATAATTCTTAGAATAAATGACACGAGGTCTGTAAATAGTATCCATTTGAGCAAATCCAATTTGATGAGTGTGCATCTAATTGGATCAAATAATTCCTGGTCCATAATATGATAATACTTAAACTTTGATTAAAAAAAAAAGATAATACCTAAACCTTTAAATTTATGCTTACATCTTTTTTTGGTAAATAAAAAATTTAATTTTATGTAGAAAAAATGCTTACATTTGTATAAGATTCATGTGTGTATATATTTTATTTTAGGGTTTTTATTGTTCAATCCACCCCAATAAATCTTAACTCCACCATACAGTTGGGGTAGGTGCCAATTCGGAATTGATGCCAATATACGAGAGGGTATTAGTGTTATAGGTGGGGGGGTATTTAAAAATTTAAATTGTTGTAGATCTTCAGTAGAATTTAGAATTTCAAGGTGGAGTATAGTATAGTTTTTACTTTATTTTAATGTTGGACGTTTTTCCAAAGAGCCATATTTTACATTATATTTATTTTATTAAAAATTTATAACGCTCTGGCCATTCTTAATTTCATTTATTAACATTGAATATTTGATTTTGATGGGAGTCCGATTTAAATTTCATGGTTAATATGTGATTCAAATTCAACTTCGAATTTTAACAACCTAAGGTTGGACCTAGATACATGAACTGATCTGACTTGCTTACATGATTTGCATTGGATACGTATTCATGGGGCGGGTTTTACCGCTTATTAATAGAAAATGTTTAGACCCAGCCCGGGCTGACTATCAAGCCTATTTTTGAGCTTGAGCCCGACCCTAAGATAAAAATAAAGGTGCAACTTGGACAGGCTTAGCTTGGTAGTTTGCTTCAACCTGAAGCTCGAACCAAAGCAATGTAAAATGTAATTTGGGCCAATTCGAATTAAACCCTTAAATAGAAAGCTCGAAACCCAATGTAGATTATGCAATATCTTAACTTGTTTTCATCATTTAATTCTATATTTTTAAATTTGTTACTATCATATATTTTGCATATAATACATACAAATACAAATACAAAATAATGCAAAACATAAGGTTTTGTGCTCTACATAACTTCTTTCAAATGGAGCCTAAAAAAAATATTACTGCCGATACAATTATACACCCAAATTCAAACAAAAGAAATCTCTGGTAAAATACAAAAGACAAAACACACACAGTATTCAAATAAAATACAAAAGATGGAAAATGGAAAGAGAAATAAGAAAAAGGTTAGGGCTGAATGGTTTACATAAGTTACTTAAATACTAATACAACTTATTACCTAATACTCAATACCCTGTTAGTTGTTATTAATATATATATACACACACACCATTTATAGGATTACGATTTGGCTTATCTAAAAACCCTAGTCCAAATCTGACTACCTAGCCCATAAGTAGGTGAATCGGATTAATTGAATGCTTTAGCCCTTCAGCAAGTTGTGGAATCAATGATGAGGTTTCATGCCAGTAAGCCCCATTATAAATAAAAAAATGTGGGCCCCATATATTTAAATACTGGTGTCGAACCCTATCATTGGTTCCATAGCCCGTTGAACAACTAAAGCATTTAGCTAAACCTTGCTCTAAACAGGTATATTTATGCTTTTGCTAGTTATTTATTTATCTATTAGCAGTTTGTATTTATAGTTAGGGTAAAATGCAAAAACCTCCAATGAAGTTTCTGGCAATCTTAAAAACCTCCCTTATAGTTTCACTTCAACAAAAATCTCCCCTCGATTTTTTGAAAAAATCAACAAATATCTCCCTTCCGTCAATGACCATGACGGAAAACGTTTAGCCGATCGTCTTTTTTTCAAAATACCTATTTTACCCTTTTATGACTTAATTTACAACTTTTTTTACTAAAATACCATGTCTATATATTATATACTCTTTGCCCTCTCTTCTTATCCCAACTTCGCATTTTTCTATTTGAATAGAACCGAAGAGGAATGAACCCAGGAAGGACGAACTTAGTTTCCCCTTCTCCACTACTTCCAAATATCACAAGCCTGCCATCACCAATGACTATAGTAGTATGACTCTCACGAGGGGAAGGTGGGGTCTCTTCACATTTGGGTTGGGTGCATTCTTCTGTTCTAAGATCTAATATATGAAGGTCATTTACCTTCTTGGAGCCATTGGTACCTCTAAAACAATCATCCTAGCCCTTAGGGCTGTTCATAAGAAGGTCCAACCCGACCAAACCGACCAACCGAACCGACCCAATCCAAGTCGACCGGGTTTTCATCAGCACGGGTCAGTTTTGGGTTGTGCAAATTCTTAAACCGATGATTCGGGTCGGTTTCGGTTTTCACACAAGAAAACCGAAACTGACCCGAATTGAACCGACTTAGTTCCTAGTTCAAACATAAAGTTACAAAGCCCATTAGGCCACTTAGTTTTTGAATGGTTGCAAGAAACTTTGGATTAGTGAATGGTGATTAATGAACAACTTTTGTGATTAACTTTTTATTTAAATTTTATCATAGGAGATGGCTGAAATGATGTTCAATTTATGACTGTTTTTAAAATTAGCAAGATTTTATCACAGGGATGAACTTAGAACTGAAACCGACCCAACTCGACTCAAACCGACCAGGTCGATTTTGCTTAACATTGGATCGATTTCAGTTTCTATGTCAAGTAACCCAACCAAGTCGAGTCGATTGGAAAAATTATAGTAAATCGACCCAACCCAACCCGTGAACAGCCCTACTAGCCCCACTAGTACTGCACTGTGGTTGTCTTTTGTACCAGACTGTTGACTTGCAGTTACAAGGATGTTCCATGCCATTGTTTCAAGATGAAGCATGAGAACATCATTGAAAATGTAGTCATCAACAAACAACCTTGAAACCGAAATAAGTAGAAGGAAAAAATAGTAGAAGAAATAAGAATGTAGATTGCAAATGGAAGGTGAACTTTTAGTTATTCGAAAGGAAATCTAGATTTTCTCTATTTCAGAACAATCCTAAATAGGTAATTTGCTAGAAAAAATAGACCACGGTTGTCGTCCGGTGAGTGGGAGATGACTAGGCATCCAGAATGTGGTTGTACTTTCTTACTGGAGCTTGAGGAGCTTGGTTTGAACGTACTTTTCTGCAAAGGTTTCTAGAATGTGGTCGTATTGGCCATGTAGAGTGCGTTTAGGGGTGGTGGGGTTGGCGAGGGTGTTGATGGGTTAGGGTTGTCCGAGGGTAGGAGACGTTGCTGCTATTGGGTTTTCTGTTGCTGTTGTTGTTACAGCTTGAGCTGTTTCTTCTTGAAGACTTCCCACCACTTGCTAAGGAACTTGGTGGTGCAACAGGGGATTTCGAAGGCGATTTTCTTCTACTTGTTGTCGTACTTGTCTTTGAGAGAAATGACGATGTTCTGTTCTTTTGGGGTCAAGGAGCCTTTCTTGATACCAGGTTTGAGATAGCTCTTCCACCGCTCGAGAGACAGGATTTGGCGTCTCGGTCCAGGGGTTTGCTCATGCATTGAGAGATGAGGTAACATTCCTTTGGTCCATATTGTTTAACGTAGGCATGGAGGAGTTTGTCTTCTTCGGGTTGCCAACGTTGCCTTTCCTTCATCTCCTAATCAGCATATCTCCTGCTGTTGCAACTTCTTCTTTTCTGAAGAAGACAAAGATAATAGTTCACCACTAAGCCCACATTTTTTTTTTCTGTTTCCCTTTGGCTGATGTAGAATTGGAAGTATGGGATTTAAACTTTGGAGTTAAATCAAGAGGGTCAAGACATGAGAGAAGGAGAGAACTAGAGAAGTGATGAGATAGTAGCGAGGGTAGTAGAGGGAGATGGGGTAGAGGAGGCATCAAAAGGGATGGAAAAGACGGGACGAGAGATAAATGATCAAATACGGTATTTTTTCAAATAGGTTATATGAATGACGTCTAAGGGTAAAAATGTAATTTTACACGATATCTGTCTTGGTCATTTATGGAAGGAAGGTATTTGTTGATTTTTTTTGAAAATATAGAGGAGGTTTGTGCTAAAGTGAAACTATAGGGAAGATTTTTATGATTATCAGAAACTCCAGGGGAAGTTTTTGTATTTTATCCTTATAATTACGCATAGACCTATTCATGGGTTGGGTAGCCCGACGGGCTGGCCCAGCACGGTCTGATATAAGTTAGGCTTGGGCAAGATTTTAGGTTTGCGGGTTTGGGCTCGAACCTAAAATATCGGGCCCGACCTTTTTTTTGGGTTGGGCTCGGGATTTCTCAAAAAAGCCCGGCCCGAGCCTGAGCTCGACTTGATAATGTATCATATTAATAAAAATATATTTTATATAATAAAAATGCATGTACATATATATAATACATTTTTCTTCTTTTTTTTTCAAGTAATAATAAGACTTTTTATTATTTTTTTAGGTTTTGAGGTATAAATAAATCAACTTTTAATTGAATTAAAAAGGAAAAAATCTTTTTTTTTTTCCAAATTTCTAACTGATTTTGGGTTTAGGCCCGAGCATCGAACTTTATATGAGGCCTGGGCTCGGGCTCAAGACCTAGGGCCGATGGTTGGGCCGGACTCAGACTAGGGCCTGAAGATATTCTGTTGTTAATGTAGAGGCAAAACCCGGTCTGAACCCGGCCCGTGAACAGGTATAATTACGCATGCGGGTGCATTTACAAGTTGAACGTAGGCCATACATATCTAACGTGCCCACAGACAATATTACAGTTGTGTGGTAGAAGATGCATTTTGTAAGTGGTACGCTACAAAGGAATGGATTTTTTTAGCATTAATTCTCTCTCACTTGGCGGGCTCGGGAAATTTTGGTAGCGGAAGCCAAAGCCAAAAAGATGGATTCTTATAAGCAAACGCAAACCTCTAAAACCCTTTCGACGTTGTTCCTTGATCTTCAAGATATATTTATATCTACAGTCCATAGTCATGGCATATCGTTATCGATCTATCTCAAAACCTGCTCTCAGCTTTATGAAATCGGCCATCGGCAAACCTACCAGCAAGCCTATTAATTCGATGCGCATTCCCCGCCCATCTCCTACTACTCTGAGGCAATTCCTTAATTTTTCTCAAACTTTCATTTGAATTTTCGTCAATCTTGTGGGGATTGACCGGGACCAAAGTGTCAATCAAGGCAAAATACAGGATACTGAACGGGAATTTTCCCTTTTTATTTTTTCAGGTTGCATTCTGAGATGGGTTGCATTCAATCTCTCCTTCCCCTCTACAGTGCTGTTTCTTCGGCGCGTCTGACTTCTTGCCTCGGCATTGACTCGAGGAGTTCGAGGTCGTTGTCTCAGGGTATGCTTTGTACTGCAAACCCAGGAGTTTGATCCCTATCTTTGGTATTTGTATGTATAAGAAACTTTCTCTCCAAGCGTTGTTTGATGTTTCACTTGGTTACTTTTATTTTTCTTATTCCATATTTTATGCAAACTCTTGTTTTTTCTTAATCTGATATCTTTGGTCTTCACTGAATGTCCTCGTGTTTCTTTTCATTATTTTTGATTTTTGTTTATTATTTCACTATTACTATTTCATTCGTATTTCATTACCTTAGAAATTGAGTTACGTAGGTGGATTGGCTTGTATACACTAACCAGAATTTATGTCTACACAAGAGTTGATTTTGATGGATTAAAGGTTGAATGGGGCTGCTGGTATCCTTTGATATATGTGTATCATCTAAGTTTTGTAGCCTCAGTCATCTTTTTCCTGAAAGTTGAACAGAACGATGGCTCGGAGGTTCTTGAGTATGTAGTTTGACAACATATTTATGATGACATTGTTATTCATTTTCACAGAAATCCCAATATACAAGTCCAAAGCTTAATTAGTTTAATGAGGTATATTTAGTCCAATTGAGGTTTTGGGCATATTGGCAGTTTTCTTATGGCTGTTTAGAGCATTATTATAAAAGGAAATCAGGGATTATGTTTCAAAGCAATGCTCAACCTTTTATGCTCACAGCCTCAAGGTGCTTCACACCTTGTGGTGCCTTAAAGATGTAATATAGATAAATTGAGAATTAGGTTTTTGTATTAGTAGTTGTTATGTGATCAGGAGTTTCTATTTTTTCCTTGGGTCTAAGCTAAAACTTGAACTTTGGGATTTAATGCCTCATAGGTTTCTAAGTCCTTTTGAAGTTCTTTTAATCTTCTAGGGATTTTGTTTCACATTGAGAGTTAATCTAATCGGTTCTAAAATGTTTGTACTTTGTAGATATTGCATGGAGTGTAGTTTTTCTCTATGAATTATTTCAGGTATTTTTTTTTGTTAGGATTGAAATTGGTTAATTTTATCACTTTTTCATCAAAATAGATGACTAAACGCCTCTAGTTTCCATTTGGAAATAAATGGAAAGGTGAATTTTAAAGAACTCCTCCATTTGTTTCAACTTTCCTATACTTTTGCTTCCTTTGATCCATTCTTCTAGGGGGAAACTGAAATTCATGAGGCTTCTATCCTATGCATCCTAAGTTTTAGCACTATGCTTTTCTTCGCACCTCTTTGATGCCCAATAAAAGAATCTTGTAAATGATTCATTATGCTTGAGCTATCCATATTTTAAGGTCCTGTCTGTTGGATAATTTATCCTTTGTCCTTTCTTTCTGGAAATTTCTTATTCTTAAAGCAGAGGAATAGGGATACTTTCTTTTGCTAGTAGGATGCCTTAGGTGGGGCAGGATTGCAAGAATCCAACACAAAATCCACATTTGTGCTTGTGCTAGATAAGGTGTGGCTTCTCCTTTGGATTCTGCATAATCTAGGAATTGACTACCTTAAAAAGTTGTAGTGTTAGGGGTTGTTTGATAACAGCTGAAATTGCTGAACTGAATGGCTTCTACTTTGTGTTTTAGTGAATAAGTTATTAAGGAGGCTGTCAGCTCTTTAATGGCTAAAGCTGAAGTTAGGTTGACAAATATTCTCTCAAATATTTTATCATTTAATTAATTTATTTGCTAAAAGAAAAAACAGTAAATTATTCAGTTCAACCATTTTCAGCTGTTACCAAAAGGCCCCTTTGATACAGGTTCTACTTCTAGTGATGATCCCCTTAGGCTGTGTTTGGTTTGAAGCTAGCGGTACAAGTTTCCCTTCCTTTCACTACCTTTTCTTTCTAACCAAATACAGCTTTATGGTTACTGTTCTAATAAACGAGCATTAGGAAGTGCTACCTTTGGCGGCACTTACATATTTTTGATGTCTGAGGTTTGTCTTGGACTATATTGATAATTTGTAGACTGTAGAGTTTACTTTGTGAGAGTAAGAGAGTCAAATGAAGAAACACTTAAGAAGTACTTCTATTTGTCATCCTAGAAGTTGTCTGTGGTGTAAAAATGGGTGATATTTGCCTCAGTTTCTATCAAGATCAATATAAGCACTAAATGAGCTTAGAGGAAACATATGGCCTTGGTCATGTTGGTTAGTGAGAGAAATTATGCAATTGGTGGATGATAATGGTGATTGAGTGGATATTCAAGGACTAAAAAAATTGTTACATGGACTTGGAAGTCAGCCTAATCTCTTGCTTTTAAGGTGGATACAAGTATTGGCTTTCAGCAAAACTAGTGAAGTTGATTCTTAATTTGGATGTCTTTCAAACTGAAAAATCAAAATTTTGTGAGGAAGTTGATTTATCATTTTCATATCATCTTTTTTGTGGTCATATATAGGTAACTTCCTGCTTGTCAAGAAAGACAAATGCAAGAATAAAAATATATAAGCATGTACAGAGGCATGGACATCCTAATATAGGGGACTAGGGGTAGATATGTTTTGTTTTAAGTCTTGGTTGGTTTTGGGTTTAGATTGTGTGAGGTGGAGTGAAGTTTGTTTTCTTATTCTCTTGGGTGACTACTGGTTGCCTTTCTTGTACTTTCTTTTTCTTTTTAATAAATTTTACTTTTACTACAAAGAAGATTAAGATTTGAGAAGATGAAAGATGACTTAGAAGACATTGTTCTCTCTAAGTCAATCTCTTCGAATGTGGTAGCATATGCTGGCATAATTCTTTAAGAATTACTGAATTAATTTGATTCATTAGCAGGTCTAACCTGCACAATTATGTTCTTTCATTTTTCTGGTCTCCTACTTCCTTATCCAAGGAATGGACTCTTGGACAGGAACAGGATTGCTTCCTGTCTTTTAGCTATTTATCTTTGAATCAAACATCAGTCTATTGTTTTTTTTTTTATTGTTGTTCTACGACGTGTAACCATGGGTATCGTTTTTGAGACACAATTGTGAAGCATGAAACATATCCCAATGAACAGGGAACAAGAGACAGGACTACCCTGCTTTCTTATTTTGAGGATTGAATCTTGAGCTCCTTTGGTGAAATGACTTTATGTATTTAACAAATTGTTGAACTTCTCAAGATTTAACAAATTGTTGAACTAAAACCTGAAAATGCAAGATATTACTACTCCATGGTGTTCTGGTTGTGCATGGGTACGAGCAATAGAAAAAAGATGATAAAGATACTGCTGGAACACATGCATGTTATTTTCTCAAGGGCCATTACTTCGTGTAATGGCAAAATCTCAGGCTGACATGTGTCAGAATGCGGGCCCCAATCTGAGGGTGACCACTTTGTACTAAAAAATGCCAAAGTTTAGGACCTTACCCAGTTCACCCCTCCCAAATAATGGCCTTCACTTCAAAATTTATCTCATTCTTCTACAGAAATTAACTAATAAAGTAAAAAGTGTTTTCATTTTGTCTAAAACATGGACCATCTATCTATTTTATCTTGGTAGGCAAGGACATTCAATAAATTAAACAGAAAGATCTGTGGTGAAATCTTAGTATTTTTCTCTCAATTTCAGTTGGTATGTATTTAGGATGTGTTGGACTATCCTATGTAAGTGGAAATGGAATTTCACCAGGGGAATCCTTTTCTGCTGATTCTAAGACCCATAAAATGCGAATCCGTTGATTATGTGTTTCTGTTGTTTGGATGCTAGTTGATGTAGGGTGATTTAGCCCGACCTCGTAGCACAGGGACACATGGACATGACCTGGCATAAGTGGCAACTCAGCACGACAACCTGGCCACAACTTGGCATAACAAGCTCGCCGAAGCCCGGTTGAACGACTCAACAGGTGTGGCAACTCGCTGGGAAGCAAGGCCAAACTCACCCTGAGCCCTAAGGATGGAGTGCCTCGAGCTCCCTCCGTGCAAGGGGACCCAAGCTCCCCTTAAGTCCTGAGCTCTTCCTAAGGGGTTTCGAGCTCTCCCTCCCTAAGAAGGGAGCACCCCGACTTTTGGCTAAGTGTTCTGAGGGAGAAACACTTTGGGACAGCACCGTCGACACTCCTGTTCATACTTGCTTAAGATTCGCCCCTAGTGTGAGCACCTCGGCGTACCTCGGCACCTCGGTGCAAGGTAACTCAGCCCAGGCGGTTCAGTGCAAAGTAGCTCGGCAACCTACAGGAAAGATTTGCCTGACATCCGTACCTGCCAGATCTAGTGGCAGTGGCCACGTCTCTCGCCAGGCAGCGTCGTGCCTGCCATCTCTGAAAAGCATGGCACGCTTGACGAGTCCGTACCCTGCAGTAGCAGCCTGCACCCGCCACCTCATCCCTGGCAGTAACGGCTAGGGCAGTGGCAGTTACGCCTGATGTGACTAAGCTTTGGTATAAAAGGACCCCGACCCTCGTGAAGCAAAGGTATTGAAGCTAACACTTTTAGCACTCTTAACTCTTTGTGTTTTCTTTGAGTTTTCTCAGAGCTCTAACTTAGCCATCGGAGTGTTCCCGTCGGGAGAGCTCCCCGGGAATCTTTCACGTTCCTCTCTGTTTCAGGTGTCGTCTGTCATAGCTAGGAGCCAGGTTTCAACCAGCTAGGAGTGCCCAGATTGTGCTGCATCATTTGGCACCGTCTGTGGGAATCGCTTCAAAAGGCATTCCTCTAAATTCTGTGCAACTTTCCCCAAAGAACTCATCAGCATCACCGAAACCCATGGCTTCCTCCAGCAATGCCAGACGCCGAAACATCTCTGAGGAACAACCCCAGTTTTCCACTGTCTGCATCAGACAGTTTATCGTCCCCCTCTCCGCGGACGGAGTCCCCAGTCTGAACGTGCCCTAGACAGTGGCACCTGTGACTGTTCCACTCCCCTCTACAGTCGGAACAACCTTCGCTAAACCCACCATTCCCCCTGTTGTGGCCAGCCAAGGTCAGCTTGAGGATCTGATGCAGTGCATGCGAGCCATGCATGCTTAGATGCAACAGTTCCAGCAACTCCGGTTTCACCAGCAGCAAGTGCTGCACCAGGTTTCCCAATATCAGTATCAACAACAGTTTCCTTCACTCCCTCCTCGGCATCCAGCTGCACAGCCAACCAAGCCTCACCGCCGAAGCGAACTTCCTTCCCGCTGAGGAGAGACCTCGGTATCGTCCCTTGGAAGAAAGGAGAGACCACCTACCCCCGCCTCGTGGCCTGCAATTAGGTCGGGAGCTTCCCAGCTAGTTAAGCCCGTATCACCTTAGCGTTCGTAGTTCAAACCACCACTTGTCGAAAATCGGTTCGAAGTGCTGGCCGATGACCTAGGATAAGGTCCCTCTGTTCGCAGCTATTGACAGCAATCCGAGCCTTTCCCTGGGTCCATCGAGCTCAGTAATACCGAGGCCAGCAACACCAACGCCGAGTCGGCTAAGAAGCAGCGAAGGCTTCGTCGAGCTCGCCAAACTGCCACCTGCGACCTACCCGAACTCAGAGGTAAGGTAGAGGTAAGCTCGAGCGAGGTAAAAGCTACTCCACTTCTTTCAGTTCCTTCCCCCTGCCACCAGAGCTCCTTGCCGTCCCCATGCCAAGGGACTTCAAATTCCCCCGCTGGACAAGTACGATGGATCCTTTAACCCCAATGATCATGTGAACGCCTTTCAGTCCTAGATGCACCTGGCAAGAGCTAGTGAATCTTGCATGTGCGTGGCATTCTCCACCACTTTCAAAGGAGTAGCCCGCACCTAGCATCGAAACTTCGCACTAGGTTCAATAAGGAGTTGGGCGCAGTTCATACAAGTCTTTACCTCTCACTTTGTCACTAGCAAGAGATGCCCAAAAACTCAAGAGAGCCTCCTTGGCATAGTTCAGAAGGAAGGGGAGTCCATCTGAAGACAAATACCTTACCTGGATCCCCGCAGTTCGGCTCACTGCGGCCAAGCGAGGCATCACCCACAAAGAATTCAAGTGGCACGTGGTTGTCAATCAGCCGAAGACCGTGACCGAGTTCCTCAAACTCGCAGATCGGTTCATAGGGACAGAGGAAGAGATCCACCAGAAGGGCGAGTAGGCCCTTGAGAAAAGAAAGAGGGAACCAGAGCCCCCAACTCAGGGTGACAGCAAGAAGAAGTAAGACCAAACTCGGGGGGCAAAGTCAAATTAGCCTTTCCGAGCTCTAGCAGCAGAAAGGGACTACACACCCCTCAATGCAAAGCGGGCCGAGATTCTTATGGCGATCAAGGATGCCCTGTATGTGAACTGGCCACTTCTTGGCTGAAGGCCGACCCTAATGTTAGAAATAAAAATTTGTATTGTAGTTTTCATAGAGATCACGGTCATAGTACTGAGAATTGTAAAATCCTCTGCGATGAGATAGAGGAACTCATCCGTCGCGGATATCTAAGAAATTTTGTACAAAACAATAATAATAATAATAATAAAACAGGTTGGCAGGGGGAGCAGAGTAAGGATGCTCCCATTCTAGCAGACAAGCGGAGCAGCCGCAGAGGCAGCCTCCCTATGAGAGACCAGTTCGATGGACTATCCATGTAATTGTTGGAGGATCAATTGTCGCGGGCTGCACCTCAGCTACAGCTCGGTCATCAGCTCGCGAGGTCGCCAGGGAAGAATAGAATCCCCCGAAGCGGCCAAGGATGGAGGAACCAATCTTCTTCACAGAGGACGACGCGCGAGGGGTCCATTATCCCCATGATGACGCGTTTGTCATAAAGATAAAAATCAACAACTTCGAGGTCAGGTGTGTCCTCGTCGACTCGGGTAGCTCGACGGATATCCTCTTCAAAGTAGCCTTCGGTCAACTTCAGCTCGAGGAAGGCGACCTGAAGCCTGCAAACACTCCATTAGTGGGGTTCAACGGAGAGGAGGTCAGGCCTTTAGGGAGAGTCACTGTGCCTATGGAGGTCGGCACCTGGCCTAGCGTGGTAAGGCTTAACCATGAGTTCCTGGTGGTCGCGACTCCCTCCCCGTACAACGCAATAGTAGGTCGGCCCATCACCCATGCCTTATGAGCAGTAGTCTCCACCTACTACCTAGCGATGAAGTTCCCTACAGACTTCGGAGTCGGGGTGACGCGAGGCGATCAGTGGAGCGACCCGCGGAGCGAGCCGCACCCACCGAATAGACCATCTCCATCCCGGCTTCGGTAGAGGACCTAGCTCGGGTACTTCAGATCGACGCTTCTATTGAGGAGCCTCTGCGGTCTCAACTGGTAAGTTTCTTACTTGAAAATTTAGATGTTTTTACATGGTATGCGGTAGAAATGCCCGACATAGACCCTAGCATCATAACTCATAAGCTTAATACTGATCCTATAATTAGGCCTATTAGACAGAAGAACGCAACTTAGCCCCAGAGCGATGGAGGGTAGTCGTCGAGGAGGTCGGGAAGTTCCTTGCAGTCGATTTTATTAGGGAAGTCCATTACCCGAGTTGGGTGGCCAACCCCGTTCTGGTGAAAAAGGCTAACGGTAAATGGTGCATGTGCGTCGACTACACCGACTTGAACCGAGCTTGTCCAAAGGACTACTTCCTACTTCCCAAGATCGACCGTCTAGTGGACGCGACCTTGGGGCATGAGTTGCTGAGCTTCCTGGACGCCTATTCGGGTTACAATCAGATCAGGATGGACCCGGCTGATGAAGAGAAAACTGCCTTCATAACCGAGCTCGACCTATGTTACAAGGTCATGCCCTTTGGGTTGAAAAACGCTGGTGCCACTTTTCAAAAACTTGTAAATAGATTGTTTGAGCCATTAATTGGCAAAAAAAATAGTGTTATGTAGACGACATGGTCGTCAAAACTCAATTTTCACATGATTTAATAGAAGATTTACATTCAACTTTTGAAATTCTGCATAGATTTAATATGAAGTTAAATTCGAACAAGTGTTTTCGGTGTCCCCTCGGGTAAATTCCTAGGGTACATCGTTAGCCGGTGCGACATTGAGGCTAACCCGGGCAAAATTAAAGCCATCCTAGAAATGAGACCATCTCGGAAGTTGAAGGAGGTTCAGAAGTTGAATGGCCGGTTAGCCACTCTGAGCCGTTTCATGTCCAAGTCAGCAGATCGTTGCTTGTCCTTCTTTAAGGCCATAAAAGGCAAAGGCTTTGAATGGATCGAAGAGTGCCAGCTTGCGTTCGACAAGCTCAAAAAGCACCTCGCCAGCATCCCGGTCTTAACCTGACCTGAAGAAGGTGATCTTTTAGAGCTATACATCTCAGCAGGTGACGAGGTGGTCAGCTCGGTACTAATAAGAGAAGTAGATCGGGTCCAACAACCCGTTTATTATGTTAGTAAAGTGTTGCAGGGAGCAGAGACAAGGTACCCAGAGATAGAAAAGTTAGCCTATGCACTGGTCATAGCAGCTCGGAAGCTTTGCCCGTACTTCCAAGCTCACACCATCGTTGTCCTTACCAACAAACTTCTGAGGCAAGTCTTGCTCAAGCCCGAGGTCTCAGGAAGGTTGACAAAGTTGGCCATCGAGCTTAGCGAGTACGAACTCTAGTACAAGCCGCGAACTGCTATCAAGGCCCAAGCCTTAGCAGATTTTGTCGCAGAATGCACCTTTAGCTCCGAAGTCCCCAGGTCGGTAGAACACGAGGCTCCAAGTGCAGGCGAGCCCGGGGTTCCCAGACTGGTTGAGCTCGAGTGTCGTGAAGTAGCAACCAGTGTGGCGCCTCTCCTAGTTAGGCTCAACGCGAACTGGGACGAGCAACCCTGGATCCTTCACGTAGATGGCTCGTCAAACCAGCTGGGCAGTGGAGTTGGGATCGTTCTGTACGGGCCAAGCGGTATGAAATTGAAGTATGCACTACGCTTTGAGTTCGCGACATCCAACAACGAAGTAGAGTTCGAGGCGCTACTAGTTAGGCTGGATCTGGCAAAGGAAGTGAAAGCCAAGCACATTGTCGTCTGCAGTGATTCCCAACTCGTGGTCAACCAAGTTACGGGTGAGTACGAAGCTTGCGAACCAACCATGATAGCTTACTTAGCCAAAGTAAGAGAGGCCTTGCTCAACTTCCAGTCACACTTCATCTGAAAAATCCCAAGATCAGAGAACGCTGAGGCCGATGCCCTATCCCGGTTAGCCAACACTAGTGACAACACCATGAGAACTGTGTATATAGAGAACTTGCCTCGGCCTAGCATTCTCAAGGGGGCAGAGGAGGTCGCTCCCGTCATTCAAGCAGAGCCGAGCTGGATTGATTCGCTCGTGAGTTTCTTGCTATACGGGACCCTCTCCGCAAATTGTAATGCCGCCAGGAGGGTAGAGCATCAGGCAGCCAAATACGTCATGATAGACGAACGACTGTACCGAAAATCCTACACGCTCCCCTATATGTGCTGTCTGCGGCCCTCTGAAGCCGAGCTCGTCTTTCGCGATACTCATGAGGGCCTATGCGGTAGACACTTGGGAGGCATGGCCCTCGCTTGGAAGTGGGCGCTCCGCGTCAGCGACTTGGTTCTCCGAAAGGTTATGGTGCCCAAGCCTGGTGTTGGTAAGCTCGGTCCGAACTGGGAAGGACCTTACCGAGTGAAGTGAGTGCTCGGGGAAGGAACATACAAGCTCGAAACCCTGGAAGGGAAACAAGTACTTCGGGCATGGAATATTGTCAACCTGAGGCAACATTATCTATAAATGAGTCACTCCCAATGCCGAGCTAACAAAGACCTCGACGCAATAAGACCCAGTCACTTCTATGACATGGGCGAACTCCAAGAGCAGACCACGAGTCACTCCTAGAGCCTAAGGGCCAAAATGCCGAACTAACAGACTTCGGCCTAATAACCTAGTCGCCCCTATGACACGAGCGAACTCTAAGGGTGGCTGAAGCCACTCCCCCCGGCCAAGGGGCTAAAATACCGAGCTAACCAAGGAGCTCCGTACCACAGTGCATAATATGTAAAGAACGCAAGTAGATCGGTAGATTCCACGATGCTTAACTCACCTCGGCGTACAACCAGAAGATAGTTCGGGCATATGCTTTACTATGTCAATTACTTCGGTGTATGTCATAAAATCCACCCCCGCGAGGTTCTAGGAGACAACTCGGGGTGGCAACGGTTGAGAAACCCTACTTCGTATGCTTAACTGCGATAGCTCGGATAAAACAGATACTTTGGCGGGCAACAACACTTGGCAAAGAAAAAAGTTGATTTCATTAACAAATTAGTTTTGTACAATGAGCTTGACAAAAGGAAGAAAAAAGAAAAAGAAACTAAAACTGAGCTTGCAGGCTCAAAGTACAAAAAACAATTACTTTGGGGGCTCGTCATCTCCGCGCGGGACCTCCTCAGAAGCTTTTGCCCGGTCGGTGACATCTGCCTCTTCATCACCATCCTCTTTGGAATCCGGATCTTCTGTAGCTTGACAGGCTATCACATATGTGATCCGTGAGGTGGTGATGGCGCTCGTGTCAAGCTCGGGGTATGTATGCCTTATCAGCCACCTGCTGAGCTTGAATCCCTTACGATAGGCCTCCCCCAGAACAACATCAAACTTGTCCAATTGGATGTACTCCGTGACAACCTTGATCTTTGTCTCCTCTATGGCTTGAGTAAAGATCTCGGTCTTCTCCTCGATGTCAGCCTTGAGGAACTCCACCTCGTGCAGAAGGGCCTTCTTGTCCTCCTTAAGGCCTTCTGCCTTTGCTCTGAGGGCGTCCAGCTTGCCCCTCAGCATGGCCTTCTCACGTGCCAACTCTGCTTTGAGGGCGTCCATCTCGCCCCTCAGCACATCCCTCTCACGTGCCAACTCCTCTGCCATCAGTGCCACGATGACGTTCTTCTGGGCCACGACGTCACTCTCCAGCCGGTGAATCAGGCCGCGAGCTGCCCTCAGATCAGCATGGACTGCGCGGGATGACTTCTCGCCGTTTAGAGCCCGCTTCAGGTTCCTCTCGGATTGAAGAGTCAGGGCATGCACGACAGAGTTCGCTTGACCAAGAAAGTTGGTTAGCACTGAAGAAATGTATGTATATATGAAAAGAGGGTAGAAGAGAGAGAAGGGACAACTTACGACCATGGTGTGGGTAGTAGCTCGGACTTCGAGTTGAGCAGGGGTGAGATTGGCCCAGATTGAGACTTGGCATAAACAACTTCCTTGCTCTTCCGAAGGCTACACTGGGTGACCAAGATACTTTGGGCCCGTTTGGGCTCCTCAAGCTGAAAACCGCCGTCTCAGCTGTGTGGATGGGCTCGACAGAGACCTCAGCTATTGCATCGGCAGCCCCGGTGACGACCTTAGGCTCAGTTGCTGCCTTCATAGCAGGCTCAGCCGAGGTCTTGGGCTTCCAAGGTGGTACGAACTCCTCCAAGTCGATGATCGGAGGAGCATCAGGGAGCTCGGGCTCAGAAGAGGGAGCCAGCGGAAGCTTGGGCTCGGGAGCGGGGGCCGACGGGGTCTTAACGCGAGCTCTCTTAGCAGCCCGCTTATTCCTCCCCTTCATGTGGTTGAAGAGCTTATCCCCCTTGAGTTTCTCCGCTTCCATGGGACCTGCAACAAAGCTCGACATTAGTAAACTCAAAAATAAAAGGAGGAAGAAGGTGCAAGCCAAGTGACTAAGGTACTAAGACTACCTACCCGGGCTCAAGCTGGCCTGGATGAGCTTGCTCTCGACGATATAATCCTTGTAACTAAACCCGAGCTCAGCCCACGACTGGAGTGTCTCCCTTGTCTTCTTATCAAGGATGATGCCGGGGTCTTGGATAGCCGCCCTCCATTGAGTAGGGAAGGGCCACCCCGCAGGGTTTCGGACTACGAAATAGTCCTGCTTCCAAGCCGGAATTTTGCTCGGAAGCTTGTGCAACAACTTGAAGCCCGAGCGAGGGGACAAGTAGTAGGCCCTCCTGTGCTCGGGGAGAACGCATGAAGCGCTTTTCTTTATGGTGAGGATGGAACAAAATATGTCCAGGTTCAGGGGGAGGATGTACTTGTAACGAAGGGAGATGGTCCCAACGACGTTACGGACCAAGTTCGGGTGGAGCTGGTCTATTGTAACGTTGAAGTGATTCAGGACCTCCACAATAAGTGGGTGGAAAGGAAGACGGAGCCCGACTATAAGCTGCTCCTAGAAGATCACGATCTCATAAGGGCCGTGTTCCCATGGGAAGTTACTCGCAGGTAGACTGTAGGTGTATTCCCTGGGCAGGTTGTACTGCCGGATGAGGTAGCGAAGCCTCTCTAGGGTCATGGTGGAGGGGCCGAATCTGTCCGGCATCCGATCTCGGTGAGAGGTAGACGCCAAGTTACCCGAGGCCTTCCGCGCCTTGGGAGATTGGACTCTAGTGGGATCACCCTGAGCCGAGGTACCCACCTCGGGCTCATCTAATTGGCTATCAAAACTAGACATAATAAAATTGGAAGGAAAAGAAGCTAGGGTGACTCACCAAAGGAAGATGACCGAACTAGGGAGAACTGACTCAAGATGGAGGCTTTGGACGCGAGCTCAAGACTAAGGCTGAGGATTTGTGGTGAAGGAAAAATGGCCAGGACCCCTGCTATTTATAGCCACTGTACGCAGGCACCAACAGTTGAGATCAAAGCGATCCGATGGTCCTCATGAAAACCGGTTGTGCGACCCTCGAGGTGAAATCAGTTTAGTGCATTTTTTGATGTCCGCAAAGTCCATAAGTTGGGTGACGTCTGCGCGTAGACCGTACGTGATCCGATCTGCGCCTGGTTGAGCCGAGCAGTGAACCGGTCCAACCAATGAGCTGGCGGACAAGAAGGCTTAAGCCCCGAGCCAAATCCACCCGACAAACCATGGACTCTCTGCGCTGGGTCAAAACCCCGAACACGGGAAGTGGGGGGCAATTGATGTAGGGTGATTTGGCTCGACCTCGTATCACGAGGACACATGGACATGACTTGGCATAAGTGGCAACTCAACACGACAGCCTGGCCACACAAGCTCGTCGAAGCCCGGTCGAACGACTTGGCAGGTGTGGCAACTCGTCGGGAAGCAAGGCCGAGCTCACCTTGAGCCTTAAGGGTGGAGCGCCCCGAGCTCCCTCCCTGCAAAGGGACTCGAGCTCCCCTTGAGTCCCGAGCTCCTCCTAAGGGGTTTCGATCTCTCCCTCCCTAAGAAGGGAGCACCCTGACTTTTGGCTAAGTGTCCTGAGGGAGAAACACCTTGGGACAACACCGTTGACACTCCTGTCCATACTTGCTTAAGGCTCGCCCCCAGTGTGAGCACCTCGGCGTACCTCAACACCTTGGTGCAAGGTAACTCAGCCCCAAGCAGTTCGATGCAAAGTAGCTCGGAAACCTACAGGGAAGATTTGCCTTGCATTCGTACTTGCCGGATCTGGTGGCAGCGCCCACGTCTCTCGCCAGGCGGCATCGTGCCTGCCATCTCTGAAAAGCATGGCACGCCTGACGAGTTCGTACCCTGCAGCAGCAGCTTGCACCTGCCACCTCAGCCCTGGCAGTAACGGCTAGGGCAGTGGCAGTTATGCCTGATGTGACTGAGCTCCGGTATAAAAGGACCTCGGCCCTCGCGAAGCAAAGGTATTGAAGCTAGCACTTTCAGCACTCTTAACTCTCTGTGTTTTCTTTGAGTTTTTTCAAAGCTCTAACTTAGCCATTGGAGTGTTCCCGCCGGGAGAGCTCCCCAGGAATCCTTCACATTCCTCTCCGTTTCAAGTGCCGTCTATCACAACTAGGAGCCAGGTTTCAGCCATCTAGGAGTGCTCAGATTGTGCTGCATCACTAGTGTTGTATTTTTAGGATCTAGTCTTTGGATTCCACTTCCATTGTTTGGATGTATAAACAGAGTAAGAGGCTAATGGATTGACTGCAAAAGGTTTTTAGAAATTTACTTAAGAATGGGGATTTACACATATTTATATGAAAAAAGGGTGTCTAGACTGAAAAGCTTCACATGCGCATGGGCAGAGAGAGGGGGGTGGGTGGGGGGGGGAGGGAGGCTGTACAACAATGGTGGCCATGCATATTATTTGGTTCTTACCTGGCTTGTCACCAAAATGGGCTTGCAAAGCATATTTTGTATGTCCCTCACCTAATTCTGGGTGCTTCTTACCCGGCATGTTGCAAACTTGCAATGTTTTGATGGATGAACTTTGAATTTGATGTTGGACAGATAATGTAATCTAAAGAGCTATACTCGAAGTAGCAAGGAAGAGAAGAGAACCACAGAACTGAAGAGAATGTCGAACTGTACTATCTAGTCGACCAGTCCTTTATTTATAGATGAATATAGTACAAGGTACAAGAAATTACTGGGATGCCCCTGATTAGTGATGGGACACCCAGATGACTAAATCATTAAACAGGATTAGGCCCATTAACACAGGCCCAGTTACAAGATAAGTTAAACATAAGAATGGGCTAATAAGAACTCTTATCAGCCGAGCATCACTCTAACATTCTAACACTCCCCCTCAAGCTAAGCATGAATATCAATCATGTTTAGCTTGCCAAGTATGTCCCTGAACTTCGTTGATGCCAACCCTTTAGTTAATACATCTGCAATCTGCATCTCTGATGGAGTATAAGGCACACAAAGTTCTCTTGAAATAATTCTCTCTCTGACAAAGTGTCGATCAATTTCAATATGTTTTGTCCTGTAATGCTGCACAGGATTGTTGGCAATGTTGATAGCAGTTTTATTATCACAATACAGCTTGAGAGGACCCTCAGTCTTGATACCAAGCTCATTAAGGAGAGTCCTGAGCCATAAGAGTTCAGCAACCCCGTGTGCCATAGCCCGGTATTCTGCTTCTGCACTTGATCTAGCCACAACATTCTGCTTCTTACTACGCCATGTGACTAGGTTTCCTCCCAAGAATGTACAGTAACCTGAGGTTGATTTTCTGTCTCCAACGGACCCAGCCCAATCAGCATCAGTGTAGGCTTCAATTTCAAGTTTGCTGTTTTTTCTAAATAGAATTCCTTTCCATGGGAAAGTCTTCAAGTATCTGAGGATTCTTTCCACTGCTCTCATATGAGGGGTCTTTGGTGAGTGCATGAATTGACTGACAACATGCACTGCATAGGCAATGTCTGGCTGAGTAAGGGATAAGTATATCAGTTTTCCTACCAACTTTTGGTACCTTTCCTTATCACAGTATTCCTCACCCATTGATTCTTGTAATCCATGGCTTGGTTCTATTGGAGTGTCTGCTGGCCTGCACCCCATCATGCCCGTTTCCTCTAGGAGATCTAGCACATACTTTCTTTGACATATGTAGATTCCTTCTCTTGATCTAGCAACTTCAATTCCAAGAAAGTATCTCAGATTTCCCAGGTCTTTGATCTCAAATTTTGAGGCTAAGAACTCCTTCAGCCTCTTCATCTCTTTCACATCATTTCTAGTAATCACCATATCATCCACATACACAATGAGTGCTGTAAGTTTGTCATCTTGTCTCCTTGTAAACAATGTATGATCTACACTGCTCTGAGTGTACCCTACTTTCTTCATGGCCAAACAAAGTCTCTCAAACCATGCCCGGGGAGATTGCTTCAAACCATATAATGCTTTCCTTAGTTTACATACCTTCTTTCCAACATCATATCCAGGTGGGGGTTCCATGAATACCTCTTCATGAAGATCACCATTTAGGAAGGCATTCTTCACATCCAGCTGATGAAGTTCCCAAGAGAATTTTGCTGCTAGTGACAGTAGAACCCTGATTGTGTTGAGCTTTGCTAATGGGGCAAAGGTTTCCTTGTAGTCAATTCCTTCCTTTTGTGTAAATCCCTTTGCCACAAGTCTGGCCTTGTACCTCTCAATTGACCCATCTTCCCTGTGCTTTACTGTGAATACCCACTTGCACCCAACAGTGCCTTTCCCTTCTGGCAGGTCCACCAATTCCCATGTCCTTGCTTTCATTAGGGCTTTCATCTCCTCATTCATGGCTTCTTTCCACCTTGGATCAGATGCCGCCTCTGAATACCTGGAAGGGACACATACAGAGGAAAGAACAGACACAAATGAATGATAGGCAGGGGATAAGTGTGAGTAAGAAACATAATCGGCTATGGGATGCCGAGTGGTACAAGAACGAACAGGCTTACGAAGAGCAATAGGAAGATCCAAATCTGAATTGAGTGAATCAGAATTACCTTGGATTGCAGAGACAGATTGATTTGAGTTCAACTGGTTGCAAGCATGAGGTTGAGGGGCCTTCTTCCTTCTACTGTATGTAAGTATCTCTTTCTCTTGTTTACTGGAACCTTCAGAAGCATCAGCCGAATCTAGAGAAGCAACTGGCACAGTGGAAGTCTCATTAGGTTGACCCGGAATGTTACAGCTAGTAGTAGTGGAAGGTGATGAAATGGGAACAAAAAAGAAGGGAGAATGAGAATCCTCTTCCAACCCACTACTCTCCCCCTGAAGAGGATTCTGAGAAGACTGGAAATAGGGTTGAGACTCAAAAAAGACTACATCCCTAGTGACATTTTTTTTGGAGTCAGGATCATAACACTTATACCCCTTCTGCGTAGGAGAGTACCCCAAAAATATTCCCTTTGTAGCCTTAGGATCCAGCTTGGTCTTCTTTGGATCTTTCACATGTATGAAGCATGTACAACCAAAAACCCGCGGGGGAAGAGGAAATTCTGGAAGAGTGGGACACAGAACAGAGAAAGGGGTCTTCATACCCAGCACCTTAGATGGCATCCGATTTATCAGGTATGATGCAGTGAGAACAGCTTGAGACCAATATTGCTTGGGCACATTGTGCTGGAAAAGAAGGGCTCGAGCTGTCTCCAATAGATGCCTGTTCTTGCGCTCAGCAACCCCATTTTGTTGAGGGGTGTAAGCACATGATGATTGATGTAACATGCCTGCATCTTCCATGAATGAGTTCAGGGATCTTTCAAAGTATTCAACTGCATTGTCTGAACGGAATTGCTTGATCTTTTTATCAAATTGTGTTTCAACCATCTTGCAAAACATCATAGTTATCCGGGGAACTTCTTCACGTCCTTTCAACAGATAATTCCAAGTGCACCGAGAATAATGGTCAATAAAACTGATAAAGTAACGGAAGCCATCAATGGAAACAATGGGTGAAGGACCCCAAACATCAGAATGAACCAAATCAAAAGGGGCTTGAATTTCATTACTAGAAATTGGATACATTGATCTACATTGTTTTGACATTTGACACACATCACAAATTAAACTCTGACTCGGAATGCCCTTACGTAATTCGGGAAACAACATTGCTAAGGAAGAAAAGGACAAATGACCTAGCCTAGCATGCCACAAGTGCAGCCTAGCTATTGACTCCACAGTTTCCGGACTAGTAGTAGAAGCTTGCAAGGCTGAGCTGACATCTTCATCAAAATAGTAGAGGCCCCTATACTCATGACCACTCCCAATCGTTCTCCTCGTCAATCTGTCCTGGAAGACACAATGAGAAGGAAAGAAAGTTATACTGCAGTTCAAGTTTTTTGTAAGCTTTGAAACAGACAACAGATTTGAGGTAAGACTAGGAACATGTAGGACTGATTTAAGAGAGAGATCCTTGCTTAGGTCAACCACCCCCTTTCCAGAGATGGTGGAGAGGGACCCATCAGCTACTCTCATCTTATCCTGGCCAGACAACAAATGATATGTGGAGAATAAGGAGGACATATGTGTCATATGGTTAGTGGCTCCGGAATCAATCACCCAAGAGGTAGAATTAATGGAACTAGATGCACTAAATGCAGAGGTTGTACCTGATTTGGCAAGAGAGGTGGAAGCTAAAGAATTGTTCTTCAGACGGGCTAATGCCCGACTGAGAACCTCTACCTCACTAGCTGTGAAGCCCAAAGTACTTGGTTCAGAGGAGTCGGCAGCCTGCCTTGCGGTGGAAGATGACACTGTCTGAATACTCTGTGAGTTGTCACTACTGTTGTTGGTGGCAAGATTCCCACTTGCTGTGTGGCCCTTATGTTGCCTTTTGTCATTTCTCAGAGCAGCTGGCTTCAGATGAGGGTACATGACCCAACATTTCTCCTTTGTGTGTTTCTCACCACCACAATGTGTACACTTGAGGGACTTCTTGTCTGAAAATCTATTCCCCTTAGTGGAGACTAAGGCTGAATGTTCTCCAGGTAGTTCTGTTGACTGTGTCTGGGAGTCAACTTGCATCTCCTTTCTCCTTACTTCTTCATTCCTCACCAGGTAGTAGACATGGTGAAGCTCAGGTAATTCATCTCTCCCTAGAATCTGTGACCTTTTACCTTCATATACAGGGTCAAGACCCGCCAGAAACTTGAAGGCTCTGCCCTCCTCAATCTGCTTATCATGCCTCCCCTTATCATTAGCATTTTCCCAATCCAAAATCAAATGGTGGTCAAGCTCTTCCCAGAGGCCTTCCAGTGTTGCAAAGTAGGTTGCCACGGACATGTCTCCTTGCCTTAGGGCTGCAATGTCTTGGTTCAGCCTGTAGATTCTAGCATTGTTCTTTTTCTGGCCATATGTCTTAGATATTTTCTCCCAAATTTTAACAGCTGTGGGGAAGTGATGAACAGTTTTGGCCACCCTAGGAGTCATAGAGGCCAGCAACCAAGACATGACTGTGGCATTTTCCTTGCGCCACACGGTGTATTCAGGACTGCCAATTTCTGGTTGTTTCTTGTCTCCATCCAAATAGCCTGTGAGCTCACGAGAGGTAATGAACAGCATTGCTGAGACAGACCACTCTCTGAAGTTATACTCATCTAGCAACACACTTGTAATCTGCAAGCTGTGCAGATTAGGGTTTTCCAGGTTTGAGGACCTTGTAACAGGTCTGTTATCTCTAGAGGAAACTTCACCGGATAGTGAGGACATCCTGACTTCAGTCCAAGAGCTGTGCAGATTAGGGTGTTCACAGTGCTGGTAGAAGTGTTCACAGTTCGGGTACTGTGCAGTGCTGTTTAGGATTGGTCGAAGTAACTAAACCAGTTCACAGTGCTAGTAACTGAAGTTACTTCAGTTAGGGCTTGTTCTGCAACCTGAAGTAACTGTGCAGTGCAGTAACTGAAGTTCACAAAGTAGGACTGATAACTGACCTGAAGAGAATCTGTAACTGAAGTTACCACAGTTCTACCCAAGTCTTGCTGGGGCACGAAGCTGCAACTGTAGAGGAAGCTCTCCCCCTTTCGGCTAGTGCTACGACTGCTGAAATCAGTCCTCAACTAGGTCTGTCCTATACAGACCTCTCTTAGTAGCCCAATAGCTACTATTTGCTGGAGATAATCTAGTAGGACATCTACTTCTGGGTCTTACTTCCCTTGAGTCCTACAACCAAGAGAAACCCTAGGTTCGAACTTGCTTTACTCTCTTACACTCCTAGGTCTTCACTACAACAACTCAGAAAAGGAAGAGAGAAGATGAAAAGACAACAAGAGAAAAGAGTGCGCCTGCTGAAACCAGGAAGGAGCTAATGCTCTGATACCATGTAATCTGAAGAGCTATACTCGAAGTAGCAAGGAAGAGAAGAGAACCACAGAACTGAAGAGAATGTCGAACTGTACTATCCAGTTGACCAGTCCTTTATTTATAGATGAATATAGTACAAGGTACAAGAAATTACTGGGATGCCCCTGATTAGTGATGGGACACCTAGATGACTTAAATCATTAAACAGGATTAGGCCCATTAACACAGGCCCAGTTACAAGATAAGTTAAACATAAGAATGGGCTAATAAGAACTCTTATCAGCCGAGCATCACTCTAACATTCTAACAGATAATTTTCTATATTGTAGGTTGATCCTGTGATATTTAGTGTTTTGGCAGTTTAACCCATGTAGGACTTGAATGCACAAGAATAAATCCTTGTATTGATAACATGATGCTCTAACCAGTTTAGATAATATGTTTTATTAAATATTTTGTCTCTCAATATTTGCATATTCTTTTGTATTTAGTTTTTCACTTGATTTTTTTTTTCAAAAGTGGCAGCTCACTTCATTCAGGCATGCACCTTTCCTCACACCTTCGGCTCTAGGAATCCCTTCTGCTTTAGGTTGTCGTGCTTAGATAAGCTTCAGCATTTGTGCTTTTAATGCCCCAATTTCAGGCACTGTTTTTTGGGCTTAAAAGTGTTTTGTACTTTAGATTGTTTTTAATAGAAACACTTGCCAAACACTTAAAACATTTTTTGTCACATATTTGTTTACCACAGCCTAAAGCTCAAAAGTAGAAGCTTATCAAACGTTGCCTTAGTTGTCTTCTTACTTTGCCAGGGCATGCACCAATTTTTGGTTTGTGGTTTTACAAGGGAGGGGTAGCTGTAGAATTTGTGACACAAAGAACAAGGGGATTTGCCCTTTGTGCCTGAGTAGTCGGGCAGAAGTTGTGGCGCATCTCTAGTGATTGCTGCTGTGGGTTTTTGTGAGGCCATGTGCCTAGTTGGCACAGGTGGAGTAGTTGAAGCACAAATAATTGAGACCTTTTGCACTTTTTTAATGGTTTTGCTAATAAACTATCGCCTACTTATTCATAGTCTTAGTGTGCCCCTAATGCTCTTCTCAGAAAATAATTTTTATACCATTGCTGAGTGTTGTTTTTTCAGTACAAACGTGCTGAGGATTTTCTGATTTGGTCATCTTAGCTAACAGCCAAACCTCTCTTTGTCAATGTGAGATTTGAAAGATGCTACTCTTCTTAACTTAATGGAATCTGATAGGCATGGAGGTTTTCTTATCTATTCATACTGTTAATATCTCTTCGTTCTCTTTTACCTTCATTGTTTCTACAAGGATTTAGCTATGTAAATGCAACTTGTACCAATATCCCCCTCTTTTTCCTTCTGAATGCTTGTTAGGATTACAACTCATTGTGCCGGGATAAGAGATTGGGGTCGGTAAGAAGCCAGTGGTAATTGTAGAGAAAGAAATTATATAACGAAGAGAAGGAGCGAAGAGAGAGCAGGAGCCTTGGCATCGGATTTGATTTGGCATTAAGTTCTTTGACAATTCTCTAATGTGGAAACAGAGCTTCCAGTTCCAGCACATGAAGTTGATTTTTCTGGTTTTTTATTTATTTTGACATCAACGAGTCTCTTTCCTCTCCTCTGTTATCAGTCTTTTCTGAGCGGTGTCATTTACTGTGGAAGAGCTAAATTTCTGAACTCCTGATAAATGGATGTTGAACAATGCTTTTTTACTTACATTTCTGAGCATGATCATTGGATACCGAGTGGGCTATGGTGTACTGGGTTTTTGACTTGTAGACCGGTGTGAGTATCCCGTGGATATGGATGGGTGGATAAGCATACATGCCCATGCACATGAACGGATATGCTATCATCCGTAGGTGCACGCTAAGCCACTCAGAAGAACTGCTCGTGCTCGCATCCCCAATGGAATCCGTCCTTTTGGGATATAATTATAGGAGTGGTCGACCACGTGAAATGCACGTGCAAAGTGGGTTTTGATTTTTGAACAGGTCGGGTGTGGATGTGGTTTATCGGCCAATCCCTCTGGAGTTTGAAAGGAGCCTCGGTCAATGTGACCATTTTCCTCTTTTAAAATAACACTAATGATCATAAATTCAGAATATATTAAAATAGCATGGTGCATGTGAGTCTGTTGGTTGTTGTTTGACATCTCAATCGGATATTGCTTCTCCAGTACCTACGTTTTCTTTTAAGATTCATGCAAATATGGGGCGGGTAAAATGTTTCTTGTTAGATAAAATAGAAAACCAGGTGGAACCGTTGGATAACTAGCCCAATTAGATAACAAGACTGCATTCGACTTCGACATGCTTTCACGGAATTAGTTCTGATACACTTTTCAGTTTGCCTATGATACGATGGTTGAGATGGTCCGTTGGATCAAAAAAATGCACAAAAATTGCTGGATCCAATTCCTGTTTGGGGTTCAAAATACAGTCTGAAAAAGGGGTTTTTACTGTTCAGTCGACCTTTAAAAATCTTAGCTCCACTTTCACCGTACAGGTGGGATGAATCCTGACCATGAATAATATCAAATCTATGAACAGGATGTGGTTTATAAGAGGTTATTAATAGATTAAAAGGGGAATGTAATTTTAAATTTTTAGTGTGATCTAAAAATTATTTTTTTGAAACTCAAAAATCTTACATAAAAAAGTTTTTTTTAAAGCTTAAAACTCATTTATTGGCGTAGAGTTTTTAACCCAAAAGGAAAAAGGAAAGCTTGGGGAGCCCTCGTTGAAAGATGGCGTCCTCCAACCTACACTAAATGAGGAAAGGGTTAAGGAGAGGCAGGTGAGATGACGGAGAGAATGACAAGTGGGTTAGAGGCTGTAGAGGTTGGAGAATGTTGTTGCTTCGACGTCGTTATATCATATGTAGTTAGGTACGTAAATTTTGGCATCAGGAATGCAATTTGCATGCTACTGTCTGCACTCTGCAGATAGGATAAGACCCTAGAGGTCATATCATTACTGTCATTGCCGTTGGAAAGTAGAGTTTTATTACACTTTACTTTGCCCTGACAGCATCACCAGTTTTCCTTCAAGAATGAGACATGAGACTATGAGAGACGTCATTCCTCCTTCCCCTCCATCAGTTCGCAAAATTATAATAAGTTAAAAACCGAACGGCATTTCATGTAAATGCTGGTGGAGGAGCATGTGATCGATCACCGCAGTATTCGCTTTCATCTGACGAAATTATACAAGTAAACAATAAACAATAAAAACAAATAAAATAAAAGAATTAAATGGAGATGTAGGCTTTCAGTAAAGAATATTGGGTAATCGAGTCAATCAATCAATCACCGAGGCATGGGAAATTAAAGAATGGGAAGAGGGCCCTATGGATTAGCGATGTCTAGGATCACGCAGACAGTCGTATCGGATTTGGACTACGTACCCCCCATGTGCCCGGCTTAATAACATATGCATGGCACCCCTCACCCCCTCCCACCCACGTGTGGGGCCCCGTCTTCTACCCATTTCCGTGCAAAAGATACGTTTACCGGATTTCAATAAAGGTATAGCCGTAACAGAAAACGATGTATAACCGGTAAATGCCATTACCCCCACTCACAGACTCAGTTTCTATTTATAGAAGTCTTCACTGGATACGGCAGGTCGTCTCGTCGCTGAATTTCACGATTCACGCTACTCCAGTCCAACCCCTTCGCCTTTTTTCGCCCTTCTTTGGTTACGTGCCAATGTGTACATATTCCTTCAAGCTATCACCATTATTATTACAACAACAGCAATAAGGGAAGCGACGGGTCCTTTTCATCATACTACTACTACTCCACATGCATCTCAATCTGGATCGTCCAAACAGTGGTCCCCCCTGTAGAACGGACTTGAAGTTTCAACACCAGTGGTATTCCGGAAAAATCCATCTGGGTCATATTCCAATCAAGCTGGTTTCGGGTCCAAGACGTACAATATGCTTTCTTCAAGTGGGCAAGCTGTGCTGAGAAAGAGCCCATGAGCTTACAGTTTACTAAACACCAATTTTAACCAAGGAAGGTGCAAAGAGAGGCTACACTCCTAAACAAACAGGTTTCTGATTGGACGTTTCTTCTGAATCTGCCCTGAATAGGAATAGTTATAGAGGAGTAAGAGACTTTATAAAAGGCCATATTTAATTTCCCTATGATTTTCTTTCTTATACTACCAATAAGTATAACAAGTATAAGTTTCTCCAAGTAAAGAAGAACTAATAAAAAACGCTAAAAAAATAAAAAACAATTCTTTAAAATGGAAAAATAATGTTGCGGAATTTGTCGAAATCGGCCGAAATGGGCCAAAAAATGAAAGAGAACCAAGAAATTACAGTCCAGCAGCATATTTGAATGATCTTCCTTCTCCCTCCAATTTCTTTTTTTTTTCTTAGTAAATTTGCGGTAGAAAAAAAAGAGCCTACGAAGTTTAAAAGTTAGGAAGAAAATCAGAACTCTTACAACGAGGAAAATTAGAAAATTACGGAAATTCTCTAGAGAATCTCGTCTGCTAAAACCGTCGGAGCTCCACACGAGTAAGTTGACTAAACCGTGCTCGCAATCAGACTAACTGCCTGAAATCGGGCTCGGCATGATGATGGATCAAGTAATCCTCCCCGCTGGATACGTCGAAAACTGGGTTAGCGTGCAAGAATTGTTGCTGCTGAGCCCTCTGCAACTCCTTCTGCCGTCGAAGCTCCATGACTTTTCTGTGGGAATTCGAGTGTTTCGTGAGCACAAATGTGGGGCTCGCTGCGGGTCGGTACTCCGGTACGAGTCGCCCGGACTTGTAGCGGACCCCGCATGCATTGCAAAGCGTCTTTGGGCCCATGGGCCCCGTCCGCCACTGCGGAGTCTTGTCGGTGGCACAATGCAGGCACTTCCTGCCCTCCCCATTGCCACTTGCATTATCCAAACTTTCCCTCTTCTTTGGTGCCCCCTTAGTAGTTTTCTTGCTGGAGTTTGATGCGACGTCAGATTCCGATGAGGATGTCGTCGGTGACAGTACGAGCAGTCGCGAAGACCAGTCGCAGGGAGCAGCTCGAGAACGCTTGCTTCTTGCTTTCCCGGGAACTGAAATCTCCGGCCGAAACATTGGATTGTTTCTGTTGTTCTCTGGCTGGAATTCTCGAGTTTCAGACACCTCGTCGGTGCGCGCTTTCATCCCTGAAATCAGTTGCAGCTTCTGCAAGTCCTCGCTCGAGAACGATTCCTCCACGAAATTCGAGAGCCATTCGAGCTCAGCTAAGTCGTCGTACTGTAAAGCAATTTCAAAATATTAAGACTAAATCCAACCAAATGCTTCTAATTCTCGAAAATTTTGAATGGAGACGCGTTTTTAAATTGTTAAAGCATCGGTTTGTCGTAAAACAAACAAACTTAACTGCAGCCATTAAAACTTGAAAAACATCGTGAAAGCTCATTAAAATTCTTAACACATTATCGGACAAAAATCTTCCTTAATTTTCATTCATAGAATTCTCAGGAGAAGAAAAAAAAAATTGAGTTGAAACCATGCCAATTTGCACAGGTTTCTTTCTATCGACCTTTTAAATAGTTTTCTGAAAATGTTTATCCTACGAGAAAATGGCGATCAAGGAATCAGTACCAGAGTACCAGGAAAAAGAAAAGAGAAAATACGGCTTGGCATTTCAAATTCAAAATTACCGGCACACAGAGGTCTCCGGAGAATTGAGCATCAGGAAAACTCCTGCAACCAAAGTCGCCGGAAAAATGCGGGACAGAACCTGAAAATGAGGAATTGCAGCTATCAAGGACAGTGACGGTCGACGAGTCAGTTGAATTTCCCGTAATGTCGAACGTCCCGTCCGTGATGACGGCGTCTTCATTGGAGAAGTCTAGGAGGTCGTCGATAATGAAATGGTCACCGGGCTTAGGATCAGAATGACGTTTTTCAGGCGTGAATTGAGGATTTCCCGGACGGTAGTAGCCGCCATGGAAGAATTCCGGTGCTTCCATTGATGTCGTTTAGGGCAAATTTAGGGCTTGTTTCCGCTTTCCGGTAGGAGTGAGCGTAAGAGAAGGAAAGAGGAGAGCGACAGAGAGAGTGGGGGAGAGATGGGAGAGTAGGGTTTATTTGTGTTTGAAGCTGACAGGCAGACAGCTAAATGGAGGATTTTGACGAGTAAAAAGAAGCAACCAGAAAAAAAAAATGTTAAAAAAAACAATTAAAACATCTTTACCTGCCTTGAAAATTAAATAAATTTCAGGTGCCAAAGTTTTTCAACCCATCCTTGCTTTCCTGATAATTACGCTAATACCCTCCTTTGCCACAACAAGTTAACTGTTTCTTGCATCCATGTAGTAACCGGAAAACATGAAACCTTTCCAGCATTCTTTTGTGACAGTTCTCTTCAAGACAAGGCTCATTCCTGAATGTCCTTATTGCCCCGGTTAACTCTCCTAAAATCGTAATATTTACAGGGAAGTCGTTGGCCTTTTTAGTCTATTTCCCATGCAAGGGCAATTCCGACACTCATAAAATACGTTAAGTGGGTAGACGGTTTCTGCATCGGTAGTGCATTGGCGTGAGGGTAGATATGTAATTTCACAGGAATAAATTCGTGACTAAATCAAGTAGAATTAATTAAAATTAGAATAAATTAAGTGTTCAATTCACTCCTTAGGAACCGATCTAGCAGGTTTGTCGCTGTGACTCGTGCAATAGCGTCCAAGTTTACAGCCGGATTCCTCTGCTTTATTTTTTCCTCGGGAATTGCGTTATTTTTTTCTCTTTTCTTTTTTGCCTCTCTGAAATTTTCCTTTTTTATATTAATTTTCTACCCTTATTTTGCCCTTTATTAAATTCTTAACCCACGTTTAAGCACGACGGTTACAGCTCAACTAGATCACATCGACGTCTCTTAGCCAACCATGTGTAATTCTATCATAAGCCCTGCCAGTTCGGTCTTCGCTTTTCACCTTCTCCTCGCCACGTAGGAGAGAGAGCGGGTCTATGGTTGGACATCGGCGTCCTTTCCACGTGGCAAGTGAGAGCTGTTCCATATGGGGCCCAGTCTGAACTCTACCAATCCCGAGGTGAATCGACGTTGGGGAACGTGATAAGACGCGTACAACGTTATCTACCGGTTTAGGCCCTTCAGTCCTTTGGGATGGTTTTCTATTTTTTTTTTTCTTTTACTTTTTTTTACTTTTATGCTTGAATTAAAAGGAAAGACTGAAAAAGAGAGGGCACCGGGGTCGTTGCTTGGCGTGGAGTTTTATTTTTATCAGAGGTTTTTGTTCTTTTCATAATATTTTAATAATTTATTTTGGTCTTGTGGGGCCTCCATAGCACGTGATAGAGCTGGAGGAGGTGTCAGCGGCCATGTGAGTGCTACTCTCGTGTCAAAAGCCAATAGTGACTGTGGTCAATGCCACGTGGCGAGTATCATTAGAGTAGCACTGTTATTCTTGTTGCTTCCCGCACGTGCTCTAACCTTCAATGCTTACGTTAACGTGATTGCACGTGCCTCCATGTCACGTGCGTCTCAAGCACGTCACGTGCATTTCATTTGTGAGTGGTGGCTTGTGAGTTGTGACATATCAGGTATCCTAAACAAGGTACTTTTTTTTCTTTTTTTCTTTTCTTTTCTTTTTTTTTCGATGATTTGCCAAACAATGGGCCATTTGCTTTCGTGGTAGTCACACTCGCTTGTCACCAAACCTTTTCTAAGTGGGAGGTCCTACTGCTGAAATCACACAAGTGAGGATTAAAGAGGTCCTTAAATCATAGGACAGAACTTAAAACAACTTTACGCTTTATCTCCTCTATGTGCACAAAAATCCCCATTTAGGCATTTAAATTTGATCGTTTTGTAGTTTGAATACCTTAGACTTAGGTTATGATTGGTAAATTGTACCAATGTTGTTTTCTCTTGCAATGGCCACGGCTTGGAATTCAGTAAAGTTGTTTAAGGTTTTATGCACATTTTATATTGACATTTGGTGTTAATTAGGTGTCACACAGGCAAAAAGATGAAGAATATTATTCCCATTATTGCATGAAATGTCGAAACGATGTTTTCTCCATAGTAGTTCTCACATAACCCAAGACAATTAGGCCCCGTTTGGCATCACTTCTTCGAAATGGGATGAAAAAACCCCTTTGCCAATTTGATTCATTAGAGTGAAAAAAATCAGATTCTCTGAATGAGAATTCTCGTTCGAATTCATTTTTGTGATGCCCTTAAAAAATGAACACATGTTACTAGAGTCACACGTGATAGTGAGGGTATAATGGTAATTGCAAAACATCTTTGGCCTAAAACCCTTGTTCTCTTCACATTTTGCCTTGCATCTTCTTGCAAGTTGCAATGGCTCTCTTCATCCCTCTCTAGCGCCGTCGACATCATCTTCCTCATACTCTATCTCAAGTAATATTTCAACCAGATTTGTTTTCTCTGCATCATCTTCCTCATACTCTATCTCAAATAATATTTCAACCATATTTGTTTTCTCCACATCATCTTCCTCATACGACATCTTATTGCAAGTTGCAACGACTATCTCCATTGTTTTTTTTCTTTTCTTCTCAGTCTGAGAATCCTTTTAGGCGTTCTTTCTCCACTGGTCATCTCCAGCACTATCATCACTCTCCCAATTCACATGTATGGAACTCTTGATCCTAATAAATTTTATTGTTGGTGCATGGGCTTGTTATAGATGCATCTACAAAATGATAAATTGATTGCTTGATTCTCTCTATTTCGTTATCTCTTGATCATAAAGAATTGATTGTTGCTCATGGATGGTGATGTTGTATGTAGCAGTTAAAAACTTTTTTAGTTCAAGTCCTTGTATTGTGTCCTGTAATTTGTTCTTTTCTTTTCTTTTTTCTTTTTTTCTTTTTTGGGGTACCAGATCCAGTAATCTATCTTAACTTGTATGAAAATCTGGCAAAGAACATGTCAGCCTAAGGCTTTTTTTACCCATCTCTCATTCCAATAGTTTTGGAATGCAGGAAATTTCTCCCTCTATATTAATATAAATTTGTATTGTATGTTGCTGACAAAAAATAAAAAATAATATAGAAGAGGTGAATAACGATTCTGAGAAGTTGTTTCTTGATGTTTATACAAGCATGTAATGGTTCTCCAGAAAAGGATCTAATAAGGAAGGACTTTAGCTCTATGAAGAAATGAAACTTAAGGGGACTCTTCCTATTGTTTATACTTACAAATTGATGATCGATGCATATTACTAGGAATATATTTTGTATAAAGTTTTTGGATTGTATTGGTGAAAAAATAAGGATTTTGAATGATTTGGTAAAATGCAGCTTCAATAAACCTTTTAGAAGTTAGAACCAGATGGGCCTGCTGAATCTCTTGGTCAGACAGGGAGGGGAGGGGATCATCTCAGTTACCATCTACCCAATTGCCATGACTGATGACCTAATGGGTGGGTATTAATTACTTCTTCAACATTTATTCAACTAGTTATTAATCTCTCTCTCTCTCTCTCACACACACACACACATAATTCATGTCAACCTGGATGGGTAAATGAAAGTTTGGAATCATATAACCCAACTGACTGAATGATCTCAATTCTCAACCATACTATGATGAATTCTATGTCTTCTTTTTATTCTTCAATCCCATATCCTAAACGGCTCAATCATAAGAAGAAAACAAGATTAGGATTCAAAATTACTAGATAGCAGTCCTACTTCCATGTTTTGGAATTATGAGTGCTAATAAGTAGGTCCAATATCCTTTTAAACTTATTCAGAATTAGGATTCAAAATTACTAGGTAGCAAACTACTTGTCATTGTACCTTCTTGGTTTCTTGGGGTACCTCAATAGCAGCTGCAAGGTTATTAGAGGTCCAGCTTAACATACATGATATAAATATTGTTAGAACATAATTATTTAACAAAAGCTTTTACACAGTAATGAACACAACCAAAGATGCCTTGGGGGGGGGGGAGTAAAGATATTCTGAAATATATTTTTCTCCTTTGTTTCCCATCAAATCAGTTGCCTTTAGACAAGCTTCAAGTTTCAATTTTAACATTGAGAACATTTTGTTTAACAATGTATACCATGGATATTTTCTTATCAATATTGTAGTAGAAATAGATGGCATCTTCTCAAAGGGTAAGCAAGTGGCTACAATTGAGAGTAGGGAGGCCAGGCACATAAAGATGGCAAAATGGACAATTATAGATGAAAAGACTTTCATTGAGTTGATGGCAGAGCAAGTTCAACAAGTAAAGCACAGTATATAGGGATTTTAAAGCATTATTGACCCAAACTGGATTTGGTTATGAGGATTGTTACAGCAGAAGATGAGGTGTGGGAAGCGTATATAAGGGTAGATTTAATTGTATACATAGTAGTAACCATTCAAAATTATTTATATACAAACTATAATTGTTTGTAATTAAGGTTATTGTGATTGTGGATCCCAAGAGAATCCAGGTGCCAGGAATTTTCGACATAATGGGTGTTCACTATGGCCCGAACTAAGAGATATATATGGAGATACCACTGCAACTGGTGATGCGGCCTTTTCCAACTTTCAGGATGATGAAGTTGCAGATGTGATTGTTAATGGAGAGAGTTCATTTGATGGAGTTGTTGGCCTTGATAGTATGCCACTAACACCTGCAGAGGTGATGGATGCAAGCCTTCCTAGGTCTACTAATGCTTTGAACAAAGACAGAAGAAATGGCTGGTGCTCATAGTATGAAGGCAGGTACTTCGAAGGATCGTAAGCGAAAGAATTCTAGTAGTAAGTTGTTTGTGGAGGCTTGCAGAGCAATTATCGAAAACTCTAGAATGAGGTCATCATCCATCACAACTGGTGCTTCATCGGCTTCAGATCCTTTCTCAATCAGCAAATGTGTGGAAATCATAACTACTATGCAAGGCATGAACAGGAAGAAGTTAAGGAAATTAGCATCCCTAATGCAAGACTGTAGATGGAGAGAGATATTCATCAAACTACCTAATGAGATGAGGGGATGGTTGTTAATATGAATCCACATAATGCTAATGATAATGCTAACAATGATGATGACTGGGATGGTATTTGTTTTGATTTCATGGCTCTTGGAATGTTACATGAATATTACTTGAAATATATGGTAAAAGAACCAAAACGCACAAACATAGATAGGGGATCAAGATACTTGTGTGAGGTTCTTTAAGGACACCATGGGAGGTGCCAAGATGTTTTCCGAATGGGTACACATGTGTTTAAAAATTTGTGTAGGACTCTTAGAGTGAGAGGATTATTAAAAGATTTTAAGTTTGAGAGTGTGGAGGAGCAAGTAGGTTTTTTTTTTTTTTTTTTTAACTATAATGTGTCACAACCAATCAAATAGAATGGTTTTGGCAACATTCTAGGGAGATGATCCATTGACACTTCATGACAGTTTTAAAGGCAATTGTTGTCTTAGGGCAGATATCATTTGCCCACCACCTACATGGGACATTCCTGTGGAGATTGCCTCAAACCCATATTATAACCCATATTTCAAGGTATTTGTATTGTCATTGCACATATATTCAAAAGTATTTCTATTGTCATTAAGGTGCACTAAACTCTGGTGTTTATATATATATATATATATATATATATATATATATATATATATATATATATATATATATATATTTTTAGGATTGTGTCAGTGCCCTTGATGGCACCCATATCAGTGTCTCTATTTCTGCAGACAAGCAAATACCATATCATGGTAGGAAAATTGCAACCACTCAAAATGTGATGTGTAAATGTAGTTTTGACATGCACTTCACGTTTGTTTATGCTAGGTGGGAAGGATCTTTTAATGATTCTAGGGTATTCTCTAAGGCATTAAATAGGCTAGGGGTTGGCTTCCCTACTCACCTCCTAGTAAGTTCCATACAATTTTATATAATATAATGTGTGTTAAATTGGTAAGTGTTAATGGTGTTTATTGGAATACAGGTAAATACTACTTGATAGATTCTAGACATGCTAATTTTCTAGGATTCTTGTCACCTGTATACGGCGAACTATACCATCTATCTGATTTCAAGCAAACAAGGCGACCAAGGGATGCACAAGAGAAATTTAATCAAGTACATTCCTCCGTAATGTAATTGAACGATGTTTTGGAGTTTTGGAGGCGAGATTCCCAATTTTGAAACAAATGCTATCATTTTCTATCAATACACAACACCGGATTGTGATCACAAGTTGTACTATACATAACTTTATAAGAAGCGAAATCATGAATAACAATCACTCTGACGATTTGTTTGATACATTTGGAGATGAAAATGTTGAAGTAGATGATGATAGTGACAAGGATAATAATGATGGTGGAGGCAATGGACAAAATGATGAGTTGGAAGATATGACTGTAGTTAGAAGTAATATTGCTAACCAGTTAGCACTAGATTATGGGTATCAACAAATATAAAATGTTTTTGGGTTTAGTGTTAAGTCCATCATGAAGTTAAAAACTCTTGTTTGAATTTTCTATTTGTTGTATTTTAAAACTTATACATATATACTTTTTTTTTGCAAACCATATGCCCATGTTCATGTATACATATGTTCTTTTGAAGACAAGTAAAGAAAAATACAAGGACCAGTTTGTTCATGTGGGAGAGGAAGAATGTTGTAATTGATGGCCAAGGCTGAAAGAAACTATGGTCGTTAGTTTTACAAATGCCCATCTAGAGTAGTATTGTTATGCTTACGTTGAACCAATGGTATTTATTAGTGAGATATGTATTGATTATAGCATATTTCACATGTAGGCACATCGAAATGATTATATGCCTAAAGAATAAGTCATCGTACACGATGAAGTGCAACAAACCAGCCTCTAAGGAGGAATCGGATTTTTGTAATCACTGCGTGCGGATGTTGCATGATTATGACTTGTTGGGCATTTTTTTATTAATCATATGCATCGTTTTAATTTTAAAATGAAATGTGTGAACACGTGAACCTCTCTCCTTTTTTTCTTATATGTATTTGACAATGATGTAAACGTAATAGAGTGTAGGGTAACTTCCTTTGAACTTATATTTATTAAAGTTTGCATCATTTTGTCTATCAATGAATTGATTCAAAGAAATTGGTTGCTGCCAAACATGATTCTATTTATGAAAATAAGAATCGGATGATTGTGCCAATCAGGACTATAGTGATTCTCAGGATGAAAATTCTTAGAATCCATCATTTTCAAAAAGGATTTTGAGAATGAGATTCTCTAGAGTGATGCCAAACGGGGCCTTGAAACTAGTTGAAAATGTTCAACCAAGCAAAGAAAAAGTGAAAAGGAAAACAAAACACCTGCATAGCTTTGACATGCTAATGAAACAACTATAATACCAAACACCGACGCTAAGGATATATTAAATTGGCAACATAGCTATAGCCCAAAATCTAATGCCTACAGTTATTTTGTTTTTTCAAGATAAACAAGAATATGATACCACCTAATAACTAAAGGACCTTGGGACACTAGGGGTGCAAGTCAAGTGAGTTGGGGCCAAGTTTACAGTCAACCCAGGCCCAAGCCCAGACAGAGTTTAAGATCAAGTCCAATCTTCTTAATCCAAGCCTGCCTACATTGTAATTTGATGAACTTGGGTTGGGCTTGGCCCAGGCTAGGTTTGGGATTGGTCAATCAACCTACTCTAAAATTATATATACGTACAAGTATGTATGTATATATGTAAATACTAGTGGGACCCGTGCGATGCATGGGCTTTGCTAAGCAAAAGTTAAACAATAGAAATACATAAGAGTATATAATTGTTTTCTAGTTTAAATTTTTAGTAACCAATTCGATAGAACTCCACCCGAGTTGGTCGATTTTCTAGTATTTTCGATCAGCTTTGGTTCAATAACTTTCTAACCCGACCAAGTTAGGTTATTTTCGGTTTGGCCATTTGTAAACCAACCAAATCTGAATGGACCCAACCATATTTCTTAGTCTAAAATATTTTATATCATAAATTAAATTATTTTTTCATTTATTTTTTAATAATACCACTATAATTTATTAAATTTAAATTCAATTTTCAAGCTTAAATATTTTGAACAAACAAACCAAACCGAAAATAGACCCAAACCAATACAACTCGAGTTGGCAAATTTTCACTAATGGCCACTCAGTTTTGGATGACAAACTCCCGACTTGACTAAATCGATATGGTAGGCAAAACAACTTGCAACCAAACTGAACCAATCCTTGAACACTTCTAATTTTAGCTAAATTAATTGTTTAATCTCCAACATAATTGAAAATTTATAGCAAAAATACATAATTATTGAAAATGAATTTATAATGAAAATATAATAATTACAAAAATACAATAAACACAAAAATATTAAATTAGTCAATAAACATTATAATCTCACATAATATTTATGTCTCTAATAAATATTAACCAATAAATTATAAAAAAAATACATATTTACGAAAAATAAATTTATAATTAAAACACAATAAATTAAAATTCAAAAGTTAAATAATAGTTGTTTAATCTCCAATAATTATTGACAATTTTCTGTTAAATAACAAAACAAAAATAGATTTATAAATAATTATTGAAAATATATTTGATGAAGGGGAATTTAGACCTCTAGTGACATCAAGCCATATGGTACTTCCGAACCGCTGCTTAACACCTCGGCACCATGTAGGCAATGACCTACCCTAGACCAGATGATAGGGTCCACCTCGCAACCACCAATGATGCATACACACATCACGCACACCGTGAGAGCATACCGATGCCACCTCGACAAGGTTGATTTATAGGCACCTCAGCATAAGGGGCAACCTCCCACCGAGGTCTCATCGGCTTGGTTGAGGTTCAATTGGCAACTTGCCTGACGTGGCAATCGACCTCTCCTATGTGCGCCTTATCGTCTCTAAATCATCTGGGATCATGTCGCCTCACCATTGGAGCTGGCTCCCGCACTACCCGCTTCGATGGTAACCAAATAAGCACTATCACTTTTCATGGAGACCGTCTCCGAGCGAGAAACCACCTCCTTGTGTGCCAGGCAAATAAGCCACGTCCTCTTGGAGATTTTGGATGCATTATGTGAAACTCACGACTACTTGCACCTATATAAAGGCGCCCCCTTTAACCAGAGAAGGTACGTGCGATTTAGCTCTTATAACTATCTTGCACCTATATAAAGGCGCCCCCTTCAACCAGAGAAGGTACGTGCGATTTAGCTCTTATAACTATCTTGCTTTCTTGCTTTCTTGCTTTCCAGCTCTCACTACACTCATCGCTAACTTGAGAATAAGTGTAGACCTTGGGTAAAGAACCCCAGGTACTCTGGCAGTCTTCTTGCAGCTCAGTTAGGCGACCTAGTCAACTTGACATCCGAGTTGTCCTCTAGTAGGGGGCTTCAAATCATGCACCATCAATATTTATCAAAAAATATAATCAATATTAATTTTAATACACATAAATATACATAATGAATATAAAATATTATCGTAAAATTATTACTAATAAATATTATTTTTTTGAAAATTATTTTCTAGAATTATTATTTGATATAAGTGAAATTAGCTATTTAAATAATATATTTATTTAAAATTTTAAAATATTAATTATTTATTCAATTTAATAATCTATAAAATTATAATTAGTACTAATTCATTATAAATTTTGTAAGAATTATTAAATATTTCATAATTTAAATATTTGAATAATATGTAAAATGTTTAAATTTTTTCATTATTTGAATTTTATTTATTTTAAAGTTACTATGTAATATTAAACATTTTGTTATATAATTATTTATCTATTTTTAATGTTTTGTTATTTAAGATTTAGTTGTTGAAATATTTAAATAATTTTTATTTTTTAATGTTATTTTTTTATTATTTGAATAACATTTAAATTGAATAATTTGTAAAATTATAATTTGTATTGTTACTACATAATTTCATGATGAATTTTGTAAAAATATAGAATTATTAATAATATGAATACTATTAAATCTATTATAATTAATTTTTGTGTTTTGAATAAATATTTTAAAGTTAGTATATAATTTCATTATAATACTTAAATAATTCTGAAATTTTTTAATTGGCACTTTCTTTAGATAGATGTAGATAAAAATGGGGAGAGGATAAAGAAGAATTAGAGCTAGTTTAGGAGATAATCTCTGCACTAAATTAGAGATAATTTTAGTGATAAATAGGTGTTAGAGATAATTTAGGAGATAAATAGGAATTAGCTAAACGTTAGAAAAGCAAATCGCTCTTTCTTTATGGTTGTTAGAAATAGTTAAGCCTATATTATTTGCTTATTGGTTTAATGGGTAATTATGTGGAATTAGGAAGAGGGGTTTGGAGCAAGGAGAGGCATGGTGGTGTGGACCGTATTGCTCTCTCTCTCTCTCTCTCTCTCTCTCTCTCTCTCTCTCTCTCTATATATATATATATATATATATATATATATATATATATATATATATATATATATATATGTATGTATATGTATGTATGTATGTATGTATCGAGAGAGAGAGATGTATGTATGTATGTATAGATAGATAGATCTATGCATCTATGTAAATACACATCCATATATATATGTACAAATGACAAATGTGTATAATTTGGCTAGGCTTGTTATGGAACAAGATCAGGCTAGGGCTGGCCTATATTTGGGCTACCTAAGGGCTAAGCCCTGGCCCAGTCTGAAAAATAAAAAACTTGAATTTTTATTACCAGACCCAGCCAAAAGATTGAAAATCCAATCCCAGACCATATAAATTTTTAGGTTAGATCAATGTGGGCTTGGATTAGACCCGCCAAAGTTGCACCCCTAAGGCTCAGTTTGGTAGTAGTACAAATGCAAAAATATATATATATATATATATATATATATATATATATATATCTATATATATATAGTGTAAAATCTTGTATTTTTAACTATTTTGTATGTATTTGCACTGTATATATTTATATTTATACTCTTACCAAACACAGCCTAAGGTACACTTGGGGGGTCTACTGTTCGTAATAAATTAAATAGCATTTTATACATAATATGACGAACAGCAAATTTGAGCCTTTCGACACATGGACCTAACCTTTGGCACTTGAAGAGAAAAAAAAATTAAAATTTTAGCATTTTTTTCACATAAATTGGCTGCTCAAAGACTATCCAATATTCTCATATTTGTTAGCGTGAGATTTATCATTGCACAAGCAATATAATGGCCTCTTTTAAAAATGTCATGAGAACATAAATACGAATTTGTTAAACCATTTAACCAAATAAAGAGACCGAGCATGGTAAGTCCTGCAATCGCATTAAACCACATCTTATATTGATAATCAAGTTTTCTGGTTGATGGTAATAAAACTCAATGACTACCAAAATGTGCTCCCCCCCGCCCCTTTCATGGCCAACTAGGGTTGCCAATGGCTTGAGTCTGAGTCAGGTAATCTCGAACCGTTATTAATTCAGACAAAAGCCCAGATTTAAACCACTTTTGGTTAATAATCAAGTCTATCGGGTCTCAACACATGTATTAATAAACATTTAAAAGGCGAATTGGGATTTATTCCTTACAGTTATATCCACCATGTATTATTAATATCTCGCTAAATAATAACATACAAATACGGGAGATATTTTCGATGTACAAGAAACATGCTGTGAAATTGGTGTAAGGAGAAGATGCAGATTCTTAAAAGTTAAAAGCTTCTGTCACAGACTGACCAGAAGTGCAGAAAGAGAGTCTATTAAAGTGTAGGAGATCCTGACCCATTTAGCTAGCTGGTTGTGTGGTTTGACCAATTTCACAAGCCGGTTCACCATTTTAATCCATTAACGAACAATCACTAGACGTAGTTTTTCTTGTTTTGGATGTAGTTCGTATTTCCAAAAAATAATGGCAATATCGTAATTTTGCTATTTTAGGACTTTTCTATTAGGTTATTATTACTGATTTATCATAAAAAAGTCAAATAAAAGTTAGAGAACTTACTGTAACCCGTGCACGCATAATAAAAGGGAAGAACAAAACTTACTTCTACGGTATAGTAGCTTTCTTTGCTGAAAGTATAAGGTCCTTTTGACCTTCTGAGTTCTGCTGAATGCATGCCTCCAGCTCGGAGCTCCTCCACCCTTTGAACTCAAGTTATATTAGTTTTTTTTTTAATTACTAAAATTTATATCTTGCGTTTTAGTGGAAAAGGTGAAAGTTTGGATATCTTGGAAAAGGTGAAAGTTCTTTTGCATTTATGGAAGTAGTTTTATGAAAATAATTTTATAAAAATATTTTTATAAAAGTACTTTTTAGTATTTTTATAAAAAATACTTTTGTGAAAGTACTTTTATAAAAATATTTTTATAAAAGTACTTTTGTGAAATCATTTTTGAAGAAGTAGTTTTATAGAAGTACTTTTACGAAAGCACTTTTATAAAAGTACTTTTACACGAAAACACTTTTATGAAATCATTTTTACAATAAAACTTTTACGGAAGTATTTTTAAAGTACTTTTATGGAAACACTTTTAGAAAATCACTTTTATGAAAGGACTTTTACGAAAGCACTTTTACAAAAATACTTTTATAAAAAATACTTCTACGGAAGTACTTTTATAAAAGTACTTTTACGAAAGCACTTTTACAAAAGTACTTTTATAAAAGTCTGGAAGTATGTTTCAAAAAGTACTTTTCAAAAGTGCGTTTATAAAAACTCCTCTATAAAAGCACTTTTATGAAAAGTACTTTTATAGTACTTTTACAAAAGCACTTCTACAAAGTACAAGCACTTTTCCGAAGTACTTTCAATAAAGTGCTTTTGTAAAGGCACTTTTATGAAAATATTTTTATCAAAGTGTTTTTTCAATGCTAAAAGTGCTTTTATATAATTTTTGATATTTCATTCGGTTTGGATCAGATCCAATCCAATCCATTTACATTTTAATGGATTGGATTGGATTTGGACTGGATTGGGTCCAGTTCATTTATAAGTGAACTCACATTGGACTAGGTCAGGTTGGGCCAAATTCGTCCAATTGACACCTCTTTAGATAATCCTCCCAGTGGATTGGACGTAGTTCTACATATCAAATCCAAACCTACCATATTGGCTCTACACCTTTCTCTTGGAATTTCATTCCAAATTTATCATTCAATTGTTTTTGGGTGAACTAATCAAAGAACTGCATGAAACAAAGGCATCTCATGGAGGATACACAGAACCATGGGAAGACTGAAAGAAAGCAGTTTATTCAAGGATGGTGAGTGTCTGAAGTAGCAAAAACTACTAAGGGGGCATTCTTTTTTTTTGGATTTTGAGAGAGGGGAAAGTGGGTCAATGGGATTTTGGTTTCATTGACCAAGAATCCCATGTTCTTTTTTTAGGTTTATGTCGGGACCAGGGAATGTTTATTTTCCCATCTCCTAGGAGGGTAAATAACTTTCAAACTTAGGGGGAAGTTGCCAACACTTGAATGAGACAAAATTGCCATTTTTAATAATGGATTTTTATGGTTAAAATGGTCATTGCCTTATTTAAATGAGAAATAAAAGAACATGGATAAATGGACTTACTAGGGTAAGTGTTTCCCATAAAAAGACTTACACGGGTAAGTAACTTACCAAAAAGCGAACAGGGCCTGAATGGCTTCGAATCTGCATGCGATTGAATTGGCCAGAGCATTGTTCTGCCCACCAACATGGTCCATAGTACACCGCCACGTTTGGTATCATCCCGAGCTTGAAGAAATGGGTGAAAGCGAGGAGATCAATTTCCTCAGAGTCAAAAGCCTATCTGCCTGTTGGGCATCGATTACTACTCGGACTTGGCCAAGCTCATGGTGACTTGCCTCTAAGAGCCCCAAGTGGATAGCCCAAAGTTCGGCATCTAGAACTGAAACATACTAGTCTTCACACCCCACCGCATTGACCATTGAAGCATACTGACCTCCTGCTCACAAGAATTCTGTTCACGTCTACCAATAAAACACTACATCCGTGTATTGGGAGCATTTCCTATACATAATATTATATAAGAGGATGAAATATTCTTCATGTGTGATTGCGATGTTATGTGGATAGACATGAGCAGAGATTTTGTGGGCAGGAGATCTAAATGCCTGAGGCGAGGTTAGCTTTGTGGGTGCGTTGATCCATGACTGCATCACAGTAAACATAGAAAACAACCCCATCCCTTTTCAAAGAAGAAGAAATACCACAGGAGCACCCGCATGGGACTTGGCTTATCTCCTTGAAGACTATACTATTGCGGGCTCCCAGTTGGGTGCAAGTCAAACTGGCCCGGGTTTTAGCTTAACCCAGGCCAAACCCTAATAATTGGGTTTAAAATCTGAGCCCGAGGCCAAGCCTGAATTATTCAGTCTAATCTCAGCCTGTATTAAAATTTGATAATTTGAATTGGGTTCGGGCCCGGGTTGAGATAAAGTCAGGTTGGACTCAAGGTAGGTTTGGGCTTAGGCCCAAAAAATTTAAAAGCCCAATAAGCCTTGAACTAGAAATCCGAGCAAGTTGCAAGTTTTTTGTCTTTATTACTTTGTTACGGTGTGTGTGGGTGGGTGTTGTGTGGGGGGGTTCACATATGCGGCCCGGGCCAGGCCAAGTCGTGATGGATGTGGATGTTGGTATATATGCGCATCACACCATATTCTTTTTAAACAAAGATTAAATGTTATGCCATCCTCTTCTTTGTGTCTTTTCGAAATGGGTGGCTTGCACATTATCGAGAAGAAACATATTTCTCTGTAAAGATGGTTTTATGTATATTCATGTGGCCAAAGATTTAATTATAATGCATGAAGAGGAAAAAAAATAATAATGTAACAATGTTTTAAAAACAGACCTGAAACTAGAACCACTTTGGTCACTGGTTTTTGGGTCAATGTTTGACTGTTCGATTCTAATGAGATGACCTATTTCAAATTAAAAAATAATAATAATAATTAAAATAAAAGACAAAAAAATCGTTGTTCATATTGAATGGATCAACAATTCAACCCTTCGGGTTAATGGGTCTCTAACCAAACAGTCTAACTGTATGGATCAACAACGGTTCCAAGACACTAAATTGTATTGCTAAATCTTGAGCTGATAAGGGTGAGAATGCCTTTATAGAAGCAAATGAAATGAGAAAACTTCAAACAAAAGCATGTACAACTAGACCTGTTCATGGGCCAGGTAGCTCGACAGCCCGACCCACACCCCGATCGGGCTTGGACATGTAGTTGAGCCCACTGGCCTGACCTTAGGCCCAAAACACCAAGCCCGATTGTGTTTTGGGTCGGACTTGGGATTTGTCAAAAAAGACCGGCCCAAGCCGACTAATTTATATTATATATATACATTTTTTTATTTTTTTCTTTATAATTTCTAAACCCCAAACTCCCAAGTTTCAAAACCTTATTCAAGCCCAGTGTTCCCCTTTCCTCTCTCTCTCTCTCTGTTCAACGATAATAACGACAGCAAGTTGAGCTTTAGGCTTATGGCTTTTTATGAGGACCAGGCTCGGGCCTAAGTTGTAGGCCCGATGGTCAAACCAAGCTCAGGCTCAAGCCTTAAAAAATCTGTTAATAAAGAGTGAAAGCCCAGCGTGGCCCAACCGGCCATGAACAGTCCATGTACAACAGATTACAAAGCCAATCAAAAGTCATTGAGTGAAAAAGAGAACACGCCAGTGTTCCATTCACATGGGACCAAAACATAATGTGTATGGAACGTGACGAGATCTGCTCCTCACAAATGGGTGCCTCACAGGCACATCCACCGTGCATTGGAAACATCTCCCATGAATAATAACTAATAAGTACAGGAGATGTTTCCGATGCATGATATGAAGTGCGTGTGAGGCACCAGGTGTGATCCGGTCTCGTATGGAACACAGGCTTATTCACTTTTAATTGGCACGTTCATCCGGACTCGTTACAAATCCTCACTTACGTGGATGGTTGGGATATCTACCTGTACTTGTGCGAATTGTCTATGTCACCTCGTCCCCACTAGGCCACTAACCATAGAGAGGCCCTACACATGATGCCTTGTATCAAAAGAAAACCATTGTAAAGGAATGAGGCATTATTTGGTACCGTGATCCGTGGCCGTTTTCTTACAACCAATTTGTATGTACTATTGTACCTTGCACTTGGCATAGGCATTTTAACCTTACCTAATATTGTTTTTTGTGTGGTCGAATTATTTTAGGCAAAATTTGTACTTGTGTATTGGTTATTCTGAAAACAATTTTTTTTTGTGATTTTTACTACAAGGAAGTGTTTTCAGTTTTTTATATTACTAGTAATTAAGCATATGTGTTTACGTGAGATTTTTTTTTCATATAAGTTATTTGACCTTTACTGGTAGAAATTGAAAATTAATAAAAGTAACAATATTATTAAAAATAAATTTAAATGCTTGTAGTAATATGCACGTGCATGGCATGTAGATATTTTAAATTACAATAACAATTACTATTATTATTATTATTATTATTATTATTATTATTATTATTATTATTATTATTATATTCCATTTCTTTCATCAATAAAACTAATTTTTATTTTAACAATTATTTTTATTTAATATGATGACTATATATCATTAGAAATATCCTCGAATGTTTTCAACAAAATTTTGTACTTTTCATTTTTTGTGCTTAATCCTTTTTTAAATATTTATTATTCAATTATATCATCATGATTTTTTTTTTTTGAAATGTTGGATCATTGCCCACCATATAGATAAGAAAATAGGTTTGCTTTCGGATCAATTTTAAATTATATATTTCATCTACATTATATAAACAATTTTTACTTATCACACAATTTGTGTTTGACATAATTAATAAATAATTTTTATATATTATTTTGATTACTTTTACTTTTTATCTTTTAGAGATTTATTATTTAACTATCATATCATTGACTGGTCCAAAAACAATAACCCACCACCAAAAAAAGAAAATAGTTTGATTTCTAGATTGACATTAAATTTTGTATTACATTTCCATCATTGATAAAATTATTTCTTATGTTTAATAATTATGTTTGTTATTTTACCAAAAGAAGCATACTGAATGTATAATATTAAAGATGTATCCAATATTTTATTTTTTATAAATATATAACATTAGATATGTGCCCAATTTTTCTCTACGTTTTGTGATTCTTTGTATTTTCTATTTTTAAAAATTTTATTATTTGAATATGACATCATTTCATCTCTAGGTTGATTGTAAATTTAGGATTCCACTTTTATCATTAATAAAAATACTTCTTACATTTCTTGTTACTTTTTATATTCTATATTTAGGATTCCACTTTTCGTTTAGTATAATGAATAAACAGTATTAGATATGTTCAGTTCATGTTACTTTTTGTATTCTATATTTTATTTATTTTATTATTTAATTATAACATTATTTATTAGTCCATTTGACCCCAAATGGTTAAATTGCTTACCCACCACCCGAAAGAAAGAAAATGTTTTTTTTTTAATTATTTATTTTTATACTATTAAAATTAATGTTATGAATTTAATTAGTAGAATTTAATGATACAAAGTATATCTTAAATATATGATTTAATGAGAGAATATATCTTATATATGAAATTTAATGTGAGAAAATAGGAAAATAGTTTTATTTTCAATTGGTTTTAAATTTTACATTCAATTTCCATCATTAATAAAAACATTTCTTATTTATAATATTTATTATTGTATAATATGTTAAATAAATGATGTTCAAAATGTTCCCATTTTTTTTAATTTCTATATTTTTCATTTTATTGTTTAATTATGGAAACATGAATTTTTATCTTAACAAATATTTTTATTTAAGATGATGAATATAAAACATTAGAAATGTTCCTAAGTGTTTTTAGCAAAATTATACTTTTTCATTCTTTGTGTTTTGTCTTTTTTAAATATTTTTATTCAATTATGATATCATGATCATGAGTATCTTTGAAAAGTTAGATCATTGACCCGCCATCTAGATAAGAAAATAGCTTGGCTTTTGAATCAATTTTAAATTATACATTTTATCTACATTATATAAATAATTTTTACTTATCACACTTAATTTTTGTTTGACATAATTAAGATATTATTTTTTATCTATTCTTTTCATTACTTGCACTTTTTTTATTTTTAAAAATTTATTATTTAACTATCATAACATCAATTAATCCATTTGACCCAAACCACTAACTCACTGCCTAAAAAGAAAAATAGAATATAATTAATGTATAATATTAAAAATGTACACAATATTTTTACTTTTTATAAATATATAATAACAAATAAGTGCCCCAGTTTTTTTTTGCTAATTTTTTTCTTTATTTTTGTGATTCTTTGTATTTTTATTTCTAAAAATTTTCTTATTTGATTATAACATCATTTTGTTTCTACGTTGATTTTAGACTTGACATTCCATTTTCATCATTAATAAAATTACTTATTACACATAAT